>NC_057806.1:370091722-370326164 GCF_018294505.1 Triticum aestivum | reverse complement strand
TTCTTCTTCTTCTTCTTCTTCTTCTTCTTCTTCTTCTTCTTCTTCTCCTCCTCCTCCTCCTCCTCCTCCTTCTTCTTCACCTTGGCTTTTATTTCAGAATTAGCCCGCGGTTGTGATAAAATGCTAATTCAGTTGCTTTAGTACTAATTTCTACAAGAAACATTTGAAATCGTCACGATAGAATTGCTTCTGTTTTGGAACTAATCAAACAAATAGGAAGAACACAATATTCTTGCTATGATTCGCATCAAGAAACTTATAAAAATGGCAATACATGAGATCAGTTCTTACCACAAGAAGTGGATGCCTTCAGTTTTGACTCGTTGAGGTAAGGAAGCAGCATCACCTGCCAGCAGGGATTCGAGGATGGGCGAGATCGGAGGAAGCTGCGCCATGCGTGGAGGAGGGCTCATGGCATGACCTATCCACCTCGAGAATAACAACAAGCAAGCACGCACAACTGTTACCCCTGCCCTCGACCAAACCTCATTGCCTACTGGAAGGAGCGGCTATGGTGGCTCGATGGCATGGCTGTGCTACATGTCATCCACCAGATTGGCGATGGTGCGACGCTAGTTCTCCCCAACCCTCACTTCTCTGTAAATCTTCCACGAATTGCGTTATCTGGAAGCAACACACAACCTGTTGAAGATACTAGGGGACGGCGGCCAGCTCGCACACAACCTCCAATGACGCAGGTGCGGCACTGGGAGGAGGAGGGCGTTGGATTATGCAGGAACGACATCGGAGAAGGACTGCAAGGTCAGGAGGATCCGGCCTACCACGCTCGTTGCCTCTCAACGTCCACCTCTTTAAGGAGAACATGAGCAAGGGAGAAAATCGGTGGCTACATCCTAGGAAAGGAAAGAGAGCGGGAGAGATGAAGGGGATTGACGTCCATGCATATGTTTCCTTTTCCTGGTTTGTTTTCCTTTTTCTTTTCTTCCCTTTTTACGTGTGTACCGAAGAATCTCTAATCAATCTCTAAAAAATCAAATCTAAGTTAATCAACTATACCATAAGTTCCTCAATCGCATTAATTAATATTTTGGGCAAGGTATGGAAACGTTAATTAATGTAATTTTTGAGAAGTATGGAAATATTATTTAATGTGATTGAAGAACTTATGGTATAGTTGATTAATTTAGATTAGATTTTTTAGAGATTGATTATAGATTAATCATAATTGATTTTTTCACATAAATACATTACGAATAAATGGAAGGAGTATCAGACGTGGTTTGGTTTTAGCATGAAAGGGGTGGTGGGAGGTGAGACAAAAATAAACCAGACAAAAATAAACTGGACGAAAATAAACCAGGACTATTCAACCAACTCGTCCATTAGAAGTAGAGATAACGAGATGCACTGTCAGTATTACATGACTGACTGACGTATAGCCGGCAGGTCCGCTCTGAATCCATGGATACATTCACAGCCAGCTATCCGGGAGTCCAATGTTCTGGAACCTAAAGGACGAGCCCTTGCCCCCCTTGCCGGCCGTGATCTCCGGCCAGTCACCATGGATCTCCTCCTCGTCGCCTTTGGACGACAGCATGAGCAGCGGCGGCGCTGGCGGCGGGGGCAGGGCGAGGGCGCCCTCGCCCACATGAGGAAGTGCAGCGTGATGGGGCGGAGCGCGTGGCGGTGCAGCAAAAGCTTCTGGCTCAGCGACACGGTGTCGTAGCACCTGACGTCACCGGCGGTGGAGACCATCCACGGCAGCACCTTCTCCCCTCCCACCCTCGACACCACCAGCAGCCTGCCCGCCCGCTTCGCCGCCCGGTGCAGCTCGATCAGCCCCGACTGAGTCGACGCCACGCCCGGCGTGCTCTCGTCCGCCACCGATGACACGTAGATGAACCCCTCCTCGGTCCGGCTGATGGCGAAGCCGAGCCTAGTGTCCCCCTGCCGCAGCGCGATCTCCACCGCCATCTCGCCGCCGGGGCCCGATGGCGCATACCACAGCCGCACCGCGCGCACCACGCCGATGTCCACGCCGTGGTAGTCCTCGAACCCGTACAAGCTGACGTTGGACATGTTGGCCAGGTCGAACAGGGACCCCATGTTCACCGTGGACACCGCCGTCTCGCCGGAGATCTTGGTGAGCAGCGCCTCCGTCTGGACGCTGGCAAGCTCGACGGGGACGCCGGAGGCACAGGACGAGGCGAGCCAGTCATCGGCGCGGGTGAGGGTTTCGTCGAACATGTTGTAGCGGGTGTGGGTGCCGTCCGTGGCCTTGGGCAGCAGCAGCAGCGACAAGAATTGTTCCAAACCCTAATCTGTTTGACATGGTATCAGATGACGCGTTCGGTCCGCGTCGTGCTTCCGTTTCCTCTGCCGCCGCCGCGTCGGTCTTCGCCGCCGCGCCGCCTCCGTTAACCCTGGCGACGGAATCACCATTCATGGCGTCTACCGCGCTCGCCTGGGCTCGTCCGTCTGCATCAGGGTCGCGTCCTCCAGCGCCCCGATCGCCCGCACCTTAGATCGCCCGCGATGCCGCCATGGCGTCGCACGCCTTTGATCCCGCGCAACCATCCAGAAATCCATCGCTCGCGTACGGTGCTCCCATGCAGGATCGCAGCGACCCATCCCTGGCGTACGTTGCCCACATGCAGGATCGATGCGATCCATCCCTGGCAGCCGTCAACCGTGGCTACGGTGCCCCCATGCAGGATCGGGATCGCGCCCCTGCGTAGCTGCCTTACGGCGCCGCTGCGAACTCTGCTGCGCCGCCGGCCTCAGTCCCTCGTTGCACTCCCGTCCAGGTGCCGTACGGTGGGCCATATCCAGCGCCGTACGTCGCGCCATCGTCACCGTATGTCGCGCCGGCTCCGTATGCTTCGTCCTCCACGGTGCCCTACGAGGCGCCGGATGGCGCGCCCTACGCTGCCTCTGTGCCGCATGTCACGTCGCTACAGCTCTACGGCGTACCTCCTACGGCGCCCTACGGTCTTCATCAACACTACCGTATGTCTCCGTCGGCCGATGCGCTGATTCCGTACAGTGCTCCTCCGACGTACGACTCGCAGCTCTCCGCATCGGTGGCTGAACCAGGAACTTTCCACTTCGCTCACCTGGTGACGGTGAAGCTCTCTGCTGACAACTACCTCCTGTGGCGCGCTCAGGTGTTGCCGCTGATGCGTAGTCACTACCTTGAGGGGTATGTCGATGGTACGCTGCCGTGTCCCCCGGCCATGGTTCCGGTGTCCTCGGCCGCTGGTGGCTCCGTCATGGTGTCCAACCCTGCTCATCATTAGTGGATTGCTCAGGATCAAGCTATTCTGGGTGCCATTCAGTCCTCGCCCACACCCTCCGTCGCCGGCATGGTGGTCTTTGCCGCGACGTCGAGGGATGCATGGGCCACGCTCGACTCTAGCTTTTCCTCGCAGTCGGTGGCCCGTTCCTCTGCCATTCGTAACCAGCTGGGTGAGGTTAAGAAAAATGACCTCTCCGTCACGGCCTTCTTCAACAAGGTCAAAAGTTTGGCTGATACACTATTGTCTATTTGGAAGCCTCTTCGTGATGAGGAGTTTACTTCGTTCATTCTCAATGGGCTTGATGAGGACTATGATTCTCTCCTTGAAAACATTAATGGACGTGACACACCGATGCCTCCTCGCGATCTCTATGCACGCCTTCTCAACACCGAACAGAGGCTCGCTGCTTGCCGCTCCATTGGCGTCTACACGGAGGGCCCTTCTGCGAACGCTGCTCTCCGCGGGGGCTCCCGCGGTGCCAAGCAGAAGGCGCCGCCGACCTCAAGCAACCAGCCCCCTCCGCCCGCTCCACCTCCGACGGCTGGTCGCAAGCGGCTCCATTGCGAGGCATGTGGTGGTGGGGTTGAGTGTCAACTTGCGGTATCGAGGGGCACTTGGCGTCTCACTGCCATCATCGCTTTAAACGAGATTTTCTTGGCATTGGGAACAATGGAAGGGCAATGAGAAGCAAGCTGCTCTCGCTACACCGGATCCCGAGTTCACTCTTTCATACTCAGTGGATCCTTCCTGGTACATTGATACGGGCGCTACGGACCATTTGACGAGTCAGCTTGACAAGCTGGCCACTCGCCAGCCCTACACCGGTCACGATCAGGTCCGCACGACCAATGGATCAGGTATGCCCATCTCACATGTTGGTCAGGCATCTCTTCTTTCATGTACCACTAAAACCTTGTGTCTGCTTGATGTCCTTTGTGTTCCCTCAGTCACACGTAGTTTACTCTCGGTTCCTAAATTAACTCATGACAACAATGTGTTTGTTGAGTTTCACCCTTTCCATTTTTTTGTTAAGGACCGGGGCACGAGGGACGTTCTTCTTAGTGGTCGAGCTCGCGATGGCTTATACGCACTTGATGTGCCACGAGTCTCTCAAGTTTTCAGTGGTGTTCGGGTGTCGTCATCGCAGTGGCACTCTCGCCTTGGCCACCCCGCTACTCCCATTGTGCGCCATGTGCTTCATCGCCATCATCTTCCTGTTGAGTTGAGTAATAAGGAGTTTCTAGTGTGTGATGCTTGTCAACAAGGCAAGAGTCATCAGTTGCCTTTTTCTGTATCAAGTCATGTTGTCACGGCTCCTCTTGAACTTGTGTTTTCAGACGTGTGGGGCTATGCCCAAACTTCTGTTAGTGGTCACAACTATTATGTCAGTTTCATCGATGCTTTCAGTCGCTTTACTTGGATTTATCTTATTAAGCGCAAATCTGATGTGTTTCATGTCTTTATGCAATTTCAAGCACATGTTGAACGATTTCTTAAGCACAAAATTATCCATGTTCAGTCAGACTGGGGGGGGGGTGAGTATCATAACCTTAACACCTTCTTTCAGAATCTTGGCATCTCACATCATGTGTCTTGTCCTCATACACATCAGTAGAACGGTGCAGCTGAGCGCAAACACCGTCACATAGTTGAAACTGGCCTGACACTTCTTGCACATGCCTCTGTCCCGTTTCGGTTTTGGAGTGATGCTTTTGTTACTGCCTGTTTTTTGATAAACAGGATTCCCACACGACGCCTTCACATGAAGTCTCCACTCGAAGTGTTGCTTAATGAAACTCCAGATTACTCCCTCCTTAAAGTGTTTGGCTGTGCGTGTTGGCCGCATCTTCGTCCGTACAATAAGCATAAACTTGAGTATCGATCTAAACAATGTGTGTTTCTTGGGTACAGTCCTCTCCACAAAGGTTATAAGTGTCTTCACATCCCGCCAAATCGTGTTTACATTTCTCGTGATGTTGTGTTCGATGAGACTGTCTTCCCGTTTTCCACGCTCACATCACCCACTGATACTCCCGTCAGCGAGTTGCACTCTTTTCCAGTTTTTCCTAATCAATTTGTGGATGCTGCATATTCTCCTCTGTTGTTGCCTAACCATGGTGCAGGGACTGGACGAGGCGCTCGACTTGAGCTTCTGGATGATGATATGGCCAGAACTGCGCCAGTTGCTGCTACGCCAGATGAGGCGCTCGACGAGGCTGCCCCCGCCACTACCCCGCTTGACCCCGAATTCAATCACGCGTGCATGCCCCATGCACGAGGATCCGACGGGGTGACCGATTCGCTGGGGCCAGCGGCCTCGCTGTTGCCTGGGCTGGCCGAACCTGCGGAGCTGTCGGCCGGGCCGGCTGGACCCGCGGCGCTCTCCCCTGAGCCGGAGGCCTCGCAGGTCACCAAGTCTTTGTCGCTTGATCCGTTGACGCCGGTCACGCCCGGTCTGTCTTCGCCGAGCCTGACCGTGCCACCGGATGCGCCTGTTGACTCTCCCGCCGGTGCGTCCTCCTCGCAGTTGATGGATAGTGGCTCCTCTGGTATGGCAGCTCCAGCGCCACCTCCGCCTGTCGTCCTGCGTCCCCATACTCGCAGCAAAAGTGGCAGCTTCCAACCGAAGAAGCGCACTGACGGCACTGTCGCGTGGCTTGTGGCCTATGTGGCACATGCTGAGGCTGACCCTACGACTGAATCACGACATTTTCGAGCAGCGCTTGGCATCCCACATTAGCGTGCTGCGATGGAGCAGGAGATTTATGCCCTTCAAAGAAACAACACTTGGCGTCTTGTTCCACCTCCATCTGGTGTTAATATCATTGACTCTAAATGGGTATTCAAGGTGAAGAAACATGTTGATGGCTCCATTGAGAGGTACAAGGCACGCCTGGTTGCCAAGGGATTCAAACAACGGTATGTCATTGATTATGAAGACACATTCAGTCCTGTTATTAAACCAACTACTATTCGTGTTCTTCTCTCTTTGGCTGTTACTCATGGATGGTCGCTTCGACAACTTAATGTTCAGAATGCCTTTCTCCATGGAGTTCTAGACGAAGAGGTTTATATGCGTCAGCCGCCAGGTTTTGTTGACCCTGCTCAGCCACATCATTTGTGTCGCCTTGTCAAAGCTCTCTATGGTTTGAAGCAGGCCCCGCGTGCGTGGCATGCCCGTCTTGGCGCTGCTCTTCGTGCGCATGGGTTTGTTCCTTCTACAGCAGACACGTCTCTGTTTATTCTACAGCGACCTGAGGTGACTATGTACATTCTGGTCTATGTTGATGACATCATCCTTGTCAGTTCGTCTGCTTCTGCTACAGATCGGCTTGTGTCCTCTCTTGGTGCTGAGTTTGCTGTTAAGGATCTTGGGAGACTGCATTATTTTCTGGGCCTAGAGGTTCTTCATTCTGATGGTGGCTTGACTCTTACTCAGAAGAAGTACTCTTAGGATCTCCTGCGTCATGCTGGTATGTTGCAGTGCAAGTCTGCTACGACTCCCATGTCTGCTACAGACAAACTGACAGCTCTTGCTGGTGACTTGCTTTCTCCTGAGGATGCCACAGAGTACCGCAGCATTGTGGGTGGACTGCAGTACTTGCTCATTACTCGACCAGACATATCATTTGCAGTTAACCGTGTGTGCCAGTATCTTCATACACCACGTGATTCTCACTGGTCAGCTGTTAAGCGCATCTTGCACTATGTTTGTCACACTGGTTCATATGGTCTCCATCTTCAGCCTGAGCATTCTGGACTGATCTCAGCATTTTCTGATGCCGACTGGGCTGGTTGTCCTGATGATCGGCGATCCACGGGGGAACATGCTGTGTTCTTTGGGCCTAACTTGATCGCCTGGCAAGCTCGCAAGCAAGCTACGGTGTCTCGGAGTAGTACCGAAGCTGAGTACAAAGCTGTTGCTAATGCCACAGCTGAGATCATGTGGGTGCAGTCATTGCTTCGAGAGTTGAAGGTCTCCCCAACTCAGCCGCCTGTTCTTTGGTGTGATAACATTTGTGCAATATACCTTTCATCCAATCCAGTATTTCATGCCCGAACGAAGCACATCGAAGTTAACTATCATTTTGTGAGGGAACGTGTTGCTCAGAAGCTCCTTCAGATTAAGTTTGTTTCTTCGAAGGATCAGCTTGCTGATATTTTCAATAAACCCTTGCCCTTGCCTTCTTTTAAAGGATGTCGTCGCAATCTTAACCTTCTGAGTGTTTCAGGACATAGTTAAGATTGAGGGAGGGTGTTAGACTAAGTATATATTAGATATACGTGTTGTAATATAACCGGTATTCGTACGGTTCCCTCTTATAAATATATGACAGCCGTACCCACCAAGGGTATCGAGCATTGTTCCAAACCCTAATCTGTTTGACACTCCGGCACCGGCAGCAGCTCCTTCATCTTCTTCTCCCACGGGAACGTCTCGTACGCCGACGCGATCTTCCAGTCCCGCAGCGCCGCCAGCATCTTGTCGTTCTTGGAACCTTCAGTTCACGTCATCAAATCTTTCCAAAGTTAATCTAATTTGCACCCCAATTTACTTTCATCTCATGTGAGAATGTTTCACTAAATGTAAATTCGATTCAAACAGTGCAAATCTGACAGAAGAATGTGAGGTGACAGATAGAACCAGCTGCCCAAATGGACCTAGAATGGAACAGTTCCGTGGTATTTATTTAACAAACAATCGGTAGTTTACTGGAGCAGATGCAATGTTGGTATTTGGTTCTTTGGCATTCACAAGTGATCTGTCAAACAACCATATGCTTGCGAGTGGCACTTTAATTTAAATTCTGAGCTGCAAACGTTGCAACAAGCATGAGAGATCGTGCCGACGTGTTGGAGATCTGTGAGGGTTCGTAAACAAAATCATGTTGACAGAAATATAATTGTGTTGGGCAACAAGAACTTCAATGGTCTATCTTCAGCTGTAAATTTTTGCGACATCTCTGCATGCATCATCCAGATGCAGAGGCTGGGGTATATTCTTTTTTTAAAAGCTATAAACTAGAAAGGATTTTGGTTTATGACACGATGTCTTGTGATTGCCATGGCCATTTCTTGGCTCCTCGTTTGGAAGTGGAGAAGGAGCTATTGCTTAATCGTTGGTTACCATGTCAACTAGTCACTGGAAATTACGATGATAAAAAATCATAGCCACGTTGGAATGATGTCAGTACGCTATATTGCGCTATGACGAAATTTGATAGTTAAACAAAGAATTAGGCCAGCGAACGTAAACGAAAATCAGAAGAGCCCTGAAATTAGCCCATACTACCGGGGCCACAAAAAACCGGTTGAAAAATTATTCATTTTTTTGCTAATTCTCAATCAGCTGAGATTCTCTTAATTCTCCGTTGAAGCCAGGAACTGTCGATGAATCGTTGTGATCCATGCAATATTTAACATTTTCTAAATTTTAAGAACAAATACTACATTTTTCTTGTACTAGATAAACAAATTATTCTAAGAAGGTATATACCTTATACTCCCTCTGTAAATTAATATAAGACATTTTAGATAACTAGAGGGAGTAAGAGCCTGTTCGGAATTCTGCCAGCTCCGTGAAATCCAGATACAGTAGATCAACAACACCTAAAGAGTTGGTTTAAGGGCATAGGACAGTGGGGACACCAAGACACTCGGCAACGTAAAGAAGCAACTTACTTATCCTACTTGGGAAAATAGCAGGAGTACCATTTGTAACACAGTTTAATTGCATCATGTTACTGGAGGCATTAGATTAACAATAACACTGGTTAGACATGTGTCACAACCTGATTTTTGGCCCTTTCCTTTTCTTTTGATTTTCTGAGGTTTTTGCTTGAGTTTTCTTTTTTCGTGGCTATGTGGTCTGGAAACTGAAGAAGATGCCATCTTCTTTCTTTCCATAGTGGCTTGTCATCCCCATCTCCATTCCTATACCTTGCCATTTTCATCCTAGCTAAACCCCAATATTCTTTTCCTTGGGAATATTCTTTTTCTATTAAAGGAATAACCCAATTTGCCCTAGGTTGTGAAGCAACCTATATTTCTATCACTCCCCAAATTCCCAAATAATTCTGATGCATTGTTTGGGTCATATCTTCTTCAAATATTGCAAAATATTTCATTTTCCATGTTCCTCATCATGCTCAATTAATTCCTGTCCTATTCTATCCTAAATGTCAGATTGTGAAGCAGGTGCCATTTATCTTTGCCCAATTGACCCCAAACTTTTTGGACACCTTTTCATGTCCATATAATTGCCTCATGCCAAAATTCAACTTAATTTGCCTAGTGAATATTCCTGAGCAATTTTTCAAAGTTCCTGTCTGAGGGAATTGTTTGTGAAGGAAGTACTAGCTAGGTTAATCCTATTGAGTTGAAAATTTTGCATGGTCCTTCATTTTATCAAATGAAAGCCCTCCTCAAGATTTGAGATCATGCAATGCATCCATGTGAGCTGAGCATCAATTCTTTGGTTCTGTCCAAATTTTCAGTTAATGAAGCAAGTATATTTTATCTTGCTCCATTACGTCTGAAAATTTTCCCAGGCCTTCTCCTACCCATATAACTCATCTCCACAAGATTTGGACATATTTCATCTAGCCATTTTCCCTCAGGATTTTTCCTAAGTTTCTATATAGAGAAGTGTTGTATGAAGGAAGGACCAATTTGGCCTGGTCAAATGGCATGAAATTTTTATGGCATTCTCATATGCCCAAATAATCCTTCCATGCCCATTTTCATCAATTCATCACTCTATGTGAGTGCCTCTTCATGTTCTTGTTTCTGGGCCAAGTTATCTGGTTGTTAAGAAACTATATTAAATACTAGTCCAAATCATCTCATAATTGACAGGATTATAGTCCTTCCTAACCTAAAATCCCCAGATATCCTATGTGGCTCTAATCTCACCTCAGTTGATAACTGTTCATGATCAAGTTTGCAACAGGAAACTTCAGAGCTCACTTAGCATTTCACCACGGAGTCTTTAACCGAGCTACCACCGCAGTTGAAACCTACCCAGGAAGGACTAAACCCCAGACATCATTTGGCATGGCTTGTGGCACAGTGTGCACCAGTTCACGTGGTGACCACCGCTTTGGCGTGAAATGGCCGCGTCTAGAAAGTCGCCTAGCTCCGGCCCCTCCCCCTCTCGTCGTCTTTGCGCGCGTAAACATGTCCAACAGTTTCACCAGGCCGTCGCCATCCCCCTGGACTCCTCTCCCCCTCCGTAAGCCTCTCCGTCAGCGCTCGTTGCCGCACGCCCACGGGTGAGAAGTGCCGACATGCATTAATGGCGCTTGGCTACTCCCCCCTCGACCTCTTCTGCTCCGTGAGCTCTACGGCTCGTCCGCACCCCCCTTCGTCGCATTCCCGAGCCTTCCCGTGATCGCTGCGCGTCGCCAGAGCTTTGGCCGAGCTCGAGCGGCGGCAACCGGCTTGGCACCTCGCGCCGCGGCCATTTAAGTCCCTCCCCTTGGCCTCTTCTGTCTTGTGAGGTTCGTCCGCTCCCCGTCGTCATGATCCCGCGCCTCCCCGTGATCGTTGGCCGTCGCCAGAGCATAGCCGGATGTGAGCGGCGGCACCCGAGCCACGGCCACGCGTCCACGGCCTCCCCTCCTCGGCCATGCCTATATAAAGGCCACCCCGAGCCACTCCGAGCTCATCAGCCTCCTCACCGCGCTCGTCTAGGCCCTCCCCACCTCCTTCCCATGATCGCTGCGCGTCACCAGAGCCTCTCCTCCACCCCCATGACCACAGTGCCTCTTGCCGGAGCCCGGCTAAATTCGCGGCAGCCGGCGCCCCTCCCTCCTCCTCTCCACCTCTAGTAGGTCCCTCAACTTTGGCGAACCCCTCCAGAACCCTGCCGCTCTTTGTCCTACAACGTAGCCCCGACACCATCACCACCTGAAGCTCCCCTCCGCCACAGCCGTGGCTCCGCCCTTCCCCATGCTCCTCGGCGACCGTCCTGCCCACAGACGGGTGTGGATGCCTCCCCTGAGCACGCCGGTAGGTCGAGCGTCACGAGAGGTGGCCGGAGTCACCGGGAACGTCGGGCCACCGGCCTCGTCTCTGCATCGTGAGTGAGAGGGAGGAGGAAGAAGGAGACCTGCCAGTGGGGCCCCCCTCCCCGTAGACTCCACCTGGCAGCGAGATAATCCCCGGCCCCACCTCTGATGACGTGGATAAGTGGAAGCGTCAACCCACAAAGTATGTGTTCGCTTTCAGAAAACGCATTCTACTTTCACTTCGGCCCGAAATGCGTTTTCTCTGATCTGAAGGCGTATTCCTCTAAATGGGCTTTCTATTTTTCAGCTCAGGGGCCTGTTTGTAGAACTCTTTTTATAGAACGGTCCCTAAACTTCGTCGGGCTATAACCTTTTGCTCGAGACTCCGATTGAGGTGAATCCAATGCCCACATATTTGTCTCGTCGAGCTTGTTCTGTTGGTATCATTTTCACTATGGTTTGACATATTGGAAATGACCACTTTGCCCTTGCCCGTAAACAGCCCCCTCCGCGAGAGAACTGTTTCCGACTATTCTTTCCGCGGCCTCACCGCACTTCTCCCCGGAGCCTTCTTCATCCCCACGCAAGCCACAACTACCATTTGCATGATAGCCATGCATTAGCATTGATTTTCAACTTGAATCTTTAATAACTGTATGTTTGTTTTGTTACTGCTGTTATTTCGGTTATTCTTATGGATCGGTGATTACCGTCATGCTATGTTTTCTTGCACTCTGTTATCGTGTTCTACTTGCTAGTATTATTTTCATATTGCCATGCTTGATAGTAGTACATGTTGGGTTGGTCATGTTCTTCGGTGCATGACTAACGTCGGTTACCGAGTCCATTGAGGGAGTCCTGGATTAGGGGGTCTCCGGACAGCCGGACTATATCCATTGGCCGGACTGTTAGACTATGAAGATACAGGATTGACGACTTCATCTCGTGCCCGGATGGGACTCTACTTGGCGTGGAAGGCAAGCTAGGCAATACGAATATGTATATCTCCTCCTTTGTAACCGACCTTGTGTAACCCTAGCCCCTCCGGTGTCTATATAAACCAGAGGGTTTTAGTCCATAGGACAACATACAATCATACCATAGGCTAGCTTCTAGGGTTTAGCCTCTCCGATCTCGTGGTAGATCTACTCTTGTACTACCCATATCATTAATATTAATCAAGCAGGACATAGGGTTTTACCTCCATCAAGATGGCCCGAACCTGGATAAAACATTGTGTCCCCTGCCTCCTGTTACCATCCGCCTTAGACGCACAGTTCGGGACCCCCTACCTGAGATCCGCCGGTTTTGACACCGACATTGGTGCTTTCATTGAGAGTTCCTCTATGCCGTCACCAGAAGGAAGGATGTATCGTCTCGTCTTTAAAGACGGTACTACTATTGGGGGAGCTTTGGCTGTCGGCCAAACTATCGGGCTAGGCAGGTTCATCATGACCACATGTACGGCCGCCGCGCCGACGATGAATTCTCGAGTCATCGAAAACAGCCTCCACGTCAAATCGGCACTCACCGAACAGATAAATCCAATGGAGCTCTCCTCCTTAAGCGAGCTCTTGGATCGCATCGCCGCCTTGGGAGTCGCTATAGACTATGATAGGATTGGGCTTAAACCCGATCAAAGGGAGATTAACTCTCCACCGGTCACCCATCATATTGCAGTGGTGGAGGAATGATGCGGCGACCTTTCCTCTATCCTGAGGACCAACTATGTCCAGATTTCCGAGCTCCCCGAGCCGGACGCCCGTTCGTGGGAGGACAACATCCAATCCCTGAACTTAGAGTCAGACAGCGGACCAGGATTAGCAGGTAACATCCCGGAACCGGAACTTCCAAAATTGGAAACTCCTCGGCCCCTGGATCCCAGATCGGGTAGGGGGTTGGATTCAATTCCACCCACCCACCCAAACACAAGCGACCTTTCCCATATCAGGCAAGAGCCCCAAGAAACAGTACATCATTACTGGGCCAGATTCCTCCTTGCGATGAACATGGTTAAGGACTGTCGCGAGGAAGACACAATATTATTTTTCTGCAATAATTGCACGGACAAGGGAATCCTTAACCCCATAAATCACCGTGAGATAACACGCTTTGCTGACTTGGCGTCCATAGTACGGAAGTACTGTGCGATGGAAAGTGCCTAGAAAACCGAAAGAAACTTTTGGGATAATCCGGCCCTGAACAAAAACGCAGTCCGAAATAAAAGGGTGCATTATCACAATACACCTGGGATAACTACCAAAAGGGAAAAACCCTCTACAGGGCAAGGAACCGTACTGGTGGGATGGCTCAACGGACCCTGCAAAATTCATAGCACGACGGATATAATACCAACGCACAACCTTAGAGCATGTTAGATACTCCGGCAGGTGGCCAAAAGTGGTGAGGATCTTCTTATCCCACATACCACAGAGCACCATACAGTGGATAACAATACGGTGTTAACAGTGTTCGAGACCTTTGCGTCAAATAATAGACACAAGTGAACACTCCGCAGCATGGCCAAAATCTGCCACGTAGCAACAACAAATCCATGGAGTGACACGGCCATTACCTTCAATGCCAGTGATGAACCCAAATTCCGAACAGCCCGAGCACCAGCCGCACTGGTCCTTAGTCCAATCGTGGAAGGCTTTCGACTCACCAAAGTACTCATGGACGGCGGCAGCGGACTAAACCTCATCTATGAGGAAACCCTTCAAAAGATGGAAATAGACTGGAACCGCATCGAGCAAAGTAGCACAACCTTTAGAGGAATTATCCCCAGTCGGGAAGCACGCTGTGCTGGGAAAATCACACTATATGTGGTATTCGGCACGCGGACAATTACAGGTCCGAAGAAATTACATTCCAAGTGGCCCTGTTCAGCAGTGGCTATCACGCTCTTTTAGGACAGGAGGCGTTCACAATCTTCCAAGCCATACCCCATTATGGGTACATGAAGCTTAAAATGCCCGGGCCCAACGGAATCATCACTCTCGCTAGTGATCCGGACATAGCACTCCGCGCCGAAAACAAAACAGCGACATTGGCCCTCGAAGCATTATCCAAAGCCCTCTCGGCCGAGGAGTTAACCACGCTACGCTCCACAGTGGACAGGGACGATGTGATACTCGACAAGAGATCCAAGTCCACCTCTTTTAAACCAGCGGATGAAATAGTCAAATTCCAAGTCCACCCAACGGACCGTACCAAAATAGCCTCCATCGGGGCACAGTTAAACCCCACTTGGACTCCGCACTACGGGAGTTCCTGCTCGAGAATTGGGACATATTCGCCTGGCATCCCTCAGACATGCCAGGAATCCCACGCAGGCTGGCCGAGCATAGCCTCAATATCCTAAAGGGATTCAAGCCGGTCAAGCAAGCTCTTCGGCGTTTCTCCGAACCTAAGAGACATGCCATGGGAGAAGAACTAGCCAAGTTATTGGAGGTCGGATTCATCAGAGAAATAAAACATCTGGACTGGCTAGCAAACCTGGTGATGGTACCAAAGAAGGACAAATCCTGGCGCCTTTGCGTAGATTTCAAAGACCTCAATAAAGCTTGCCCAAAGGATCCCTTCCCCCTCCCACGCATCGATCAAATTATTGACGCTACCGCAGGACACGAGTCATTGTGTTTCCTCGACGCTTACTCCGGTTACCACCAAATCAAGATGGTGGAGTCTGACCAAGCCGCAACGGCATTCATCACACCATACGGCCCCTTCTGTTTTAACACAATGCCTTTTGGACTCAAAAACGCCGGCACAACATATCAGTGCATGATTCAGACATGTCTGGAGAAACAAATTGGCAAAACAGTAGAGGCATACATAGACGATGTGGTCGTCAAAACCAAACACGTCGACTCTTTGATAGACGACTTGAGGCTCACGTTCGACAATCTCTGAACATATGACATCAAGCTCAACCCGGAAAAATGCGTTTTCGGCGTACCAGCCGTAAAGCTCCTGGGATTCATTGTCTCCAGTAGAGGTATTGAAGCTAATCCTGCCAAAATTTGAGCTTTGTCATAGTTGGCTACCCCAACAGACCTCAAGCAAATCCAGAAGTTAACTGGATGCGTGGCGGCTCTAAGCCGCTTTATCTCCCGCTTAGGAGAAAAGGCTTTACCCCTTTATCGCCTCCTTCGGCGCACCGAACACTTCGAGTGGACGAACGCGGCCACAGCCGGATTGGAAGAAATAAAGGCCATTCTAGCAACCAACCCGATCCTGGCCATGCCAAACATCGGCGAACCGATGCTGCTGTACATTGTGCAACTCATCAAGTTGTAAGCGCGGTGCTCCTTGTCGAACGGGAAACAGACGGACACAAATTCCCTCTTCAAAAGACGGTATACTATGTATCCACTGTCCCCACTCCATGGAAATCACGGTACCCACATTACCAAAATATAGCATATGCGGTATTCATGGCATCGTGGAAACTGCAACACTACTTTCAAGAGTGTTCGATTACAGTAGCCTCGGAAGTGCCACTTAATGATATTATCAACAACCGCAACGCTATGGGATGGATTGCCAAATGGGCCATTGAGCTCCTCCCATTCGACATAAATACAAACCTCGCCTAGCCATTAAATCGCAAGTACTGGCCGACTTCGTCACCGGATGGACGTAGGCCGAACTCCCTAAAGAGTAGAACTCCCTAAAGAGTACGACACATACTCCAATTGGATCATGCACTTCGACGGTTCTAAAATGCTGGCCGGTCTAGGGGCTGCCGTCGTCCTGATGTCCCCAACCGGAGATACCGTCCGGTACATACTGCAAATATTATATACAAACTCCAACAATGCAGCCCAATACGAAGCTCTGTTGCATGGTCTTCGGATGGCAGTCTCCATGGGCATTCAACGCCTGGAGGTGCGTGGGGATTCAAACCTCGCAATATCCTAAATAAACGGAGATTTTGACGCCAAGGATCCAAAAATGGCGGCCTATCAAAACGCCGTCCTAAAAATGTCAGCTCGGTTCGAGGGACTCGAATTTCACCATGTGGCTCGGGAAAACAATCAGGCGGCGGATATCCTCGCCCACATCGGCGCAAAACGCGACGCGCCCCCCCCCCAACATATTTTTGGAAAGGCTTTTCAAGCCATCCGTAGTATGGGAAGGGGACACCGGTAACAACAGTCCGGACCCGGCCAAAATACCCGATACCGAACTCTCTAACACAATCAGAGGCTCCGCCACCGAAATAACACCGTCAGCCCACGAAATAATGGCCATTATTGCCCCGTGGACAGAACCATTCCTGGCCTACCTAACTAGACAGGAACTTCCGAAGGACCAAAATGAGGCACGCTGCATAGTGTGGCGATCCAAGGCCTACAGGGTCCATGAGGGATAATTGTACAAGAAAAGCACTACCGGAGTCCTTCAAAGGTGCATCTCCAAAGAGGATGGGCGGAATCTTTTGGCAAAAATTCACGCCGGACTCGGCGGTCATCACGCTGCAGCCCGGGCCCTTGTAAGCAAGGCCTTCCGTACATGATTCTATTCGCCAACGGCCCGAGTAGACGCATAGGACTTGGTCCAACATTGCGCCGGTTGCCAGCTCTTTGCAAATCAAAGCCACATGCCACCCACTGCCCTCCAAACAATCCCCATTACATGGCCCTTTGCGGTCTGGGGGCTTGACATGGTTGGACTCCTTAAAGGGGGAACCCACAAGAAAAAAATACTTGTTGGTCATGGTGGATAAATTCACCAAATGGATAGAGGCCAAACCAGTTAAAACAGCCGAATCCGGACCGGTGATAGATTTCATATCCGGGGTTGTACACCATTATGGCGTCCCCCACAGCATCATCACTGATAATGGCACGAACTTCATGGCCGATGAGGTAAAAATCTGGTGCAGCAAAATGGGCATCAAGCTCGATTATGCCTCAGTCTATCACCCACAAACCAACGGTCAAGTCGAGAGAGCAAACTGTCTTATAATGAGCGGCATTAAACCTAGACTAGTGCGTTCCTTAAAGAGTCTAACACACACTGGGTAGAGGAGCTCGACTCTATACTCTGGGGGCTGCGGACCACGCCGAATCATAGTACCGGATATACACCCTTCTTTATGGTGTACGACACAGAGGCAGTCTTGCCCTGTGACATAATTCATGACTCACCTAGAGTGCGCATGTACGAAGAAAGAGAAGCCGAGCTCGATCGGCAGGACAGTCTGGACACCTTGGAGGAGGAGCGCGACGTAGACAAAGACCATTCCATATTTTACCAGCAACAGGCTCGCAGATACCAAAGCAGAGAAGTATGGGCCAAAACTTATAACATTGGCGAACTAGTTCTACGCCTGCCGGATAAGAAAAATAACAAGGTCGATCCCAAATGGGAAGGTCCCTTCATTATCGACCAAGTTCTGACCGGTGGAGCATACCGACTGCGGGATGCATCGACTAGTCGACTCGAGCCGAACCCATGGAATGCGGCCAGGCTCCAAAGATTCTATGCCTAGCACCGGACTCTATGTTAGTCCCCTCCCTTTGTCCATTTTTTTCACAAATATATTATTTGTCTTGTTTTCCTTTCTTTATTTCTTTTCTTATTTCCCTAGGCCTTCAAGGGTCACCTTGTGCCTTGTTTGCACATTACAGATGCGCTAGCCGCACTCTTCATACCTGGGGGCTTCTTTCACAGAAGCTTAGATTATTTATCCGGGCTTCATGCCCAACACATGTGTTATACTTCCGCATGTACCTTTTTTCACCATTATATACATCGATATGACTTAAGTTTTGGCCAAGCTGGGTTGTCTGGCTCTTGTATTTATGCCCTACGTTCCCGTTAATTCGGCTAGGGCATAAGGGGAGCACCTCTGCGATTGTTACTGCCGGGTCAGCCGGATGTGTACCTTAGACTGGGTGAAGCCGAAAGCTAGCGTTCTTAAGGGAATATTTGGTCGGTGAACAAAAGATGATTTTTATTTTTCATATCTGCCCCCAGATGTTTTTCCTGTGTTTCCTATCGCAGTCCGGACATGCACTTTAGGGCATGCTTGCCCAGGGAAAGGAACCCTTAACGGAACTATTCTCCCTGTAAGATGTTTCTTACTACCCATGTAATATAACATAACTAGTTGGGCACTTGTCTGATAAAGCACTAATGACCCCTACGCCTAGTGTCCACGCATACCCCGGTTCTTATATAACTGAGCGGGTATTCGGATACACTCCGGACTATTGGGCCCGGAGGCTGAAGCGAAAAGGTCTGCAACGACAAATGATCTACAATCCAGCTAGAAGGCATTATACATGTCACTTCAATTACATTGTCATGCAGACTGACTAAATTCTTCTTCTATACCATCCAACAGGCGGTCTAGCTTACAATCCTGTTGGGAATACTCTGCGGCTAATTCTACTTGCCCATAAACTAAGCTAACGGGAATTTCTTTTCCGTTGGGACCTCGGCCATGTGATTTGGGTCTGCTTTGGTATACCGCGTCTTCACCATGGCCCAGGCTTCTCTGGCACCTTGTCAGCAGGCGGATATCTTCCATAATCGGAAGCGCCGCCGCGCTCCTTTGAGCTTGTCCGCAAGCTCCGCAACACCCTCTGGAAGGGAGACGGACGACCACAAAGCCTGGGCAACACCCTGCATCACCTGCCAAACTTGTTCGTGCAGATGTGACAGCTCGTACAGAAGATCACCTGCAGACCTGGGCATTTCCTCCGCGGGACGACCCGTCAGCATGCCTACGGACAAAACACTGTTAGTTGGCTTCTTCGCCGAATACCTTTAAAGGATTCATTCAAGCACTTACTAAAAATGCCGCATCGAAGCCTCTTATTCTCCTTTTCAGAGTCTGCAAGCTGGCCCTGAACGTCATTTAGTTCCACGTTCAGCCTTATATTGGCATCTTCGAGATTGTTTTTCTCCCGCCTAACCTCAGTCAGTACGCGTTTGCCAGCTTCTAGTTGCGGCATAACATGCTGGTCCCCCGGATTTTCTCCGGATTCATATGCAAAATCTATTGTTAGATCTGCAGCCACGCGCGCGCACTATATGGTAACCATCATTCTTTAAAATGTTACGAGCGGGGGGCTTTTTCTGTTCCTGCAATGCGGCAATAGCGGCCCGCAGTTGGGTCTTGCATTCCTCCAGCTCCCGGGACAGCCTAGTATTCTTCTCTGTAAGAACCTGCACAAGAAGGATGATCCTTAAATCAGTTCTGGTAACTGTTTCAAGTCTCAGGGGCTACTGATACATATAAATCGTCAGATTCACTCACCCGTACATCCTTTACATACTGATCCGTGGCTCTGGCTAGACCATCTTGAGTGGCACGAAGGTACGCTTCTCCAGAATTAAAGGCATCAAACGCCTCTGGTGAGAAACAAGCATCACGGAGTACGGCCCGGCGGCGCCTATGATTCATGGCGCTTTCCACTTCTGAGTTTGTAGCAGATAACCTATCCGCATCCTCTGTAGGGGGATTATCCGGCGCCTGCCCCATACCGTCTTCTGCCTCCGTGTCCAGTCCTGTGCCCGAATGGTGGAAGCGTGATCGGCGACATCGCCGGACATATTCCGGCGAGTGTTTTTTCTGTTAAAGAAACACATGCATCATTATACTTTGAGAAAGACGACAACCACGGAGCAGGGTTTGTTGTACCTTTGCGCCGGCGTCTCCGTCCTAACCGCCTTCCTTTTTGGCCTATCTGGCCTTGGTGGCTCCTGTTGGCGTGTTGCTGCAGGGCGTCCCGAAAGCCTTCCCTGTAAAAAGGCCATGTGAATATGGTGGGTGAAGTGTTTAAAAGGGGATCCTACTTTTTGAGTTGGGACTTTTCGGTTTTTTTATGTGCGATGCAGGGAGCAGTCCGGGATAGTCGGCCGTAATGGCCACCATGGCATCATCGCAGCTCAACTGATAGATCTGCCGGTTTATCAGCTCCACGGAGATAACCGGATCTTCTTTGAGTCCGGAGTCGAGGGCCCGGTCATGGTCCTCCGATTGTGGAGAAGGGCTGCAAACCTCCTTTATGGCCTTTCGCAGTTCCTGCCGTAAATTGGCAAGGTGAATACTTACAACGAAAAACGCGGGAAGATGGAAGTAAGGGGGTATAGCTTACCCAGCTTGGAGGATTGTACATGGAGAATCCATCCCGTGGCTTGATGCGGGTGAACTCCTCCTCCTCTCCCTTGAACAGTTTGAACAACATTTTGGCTAATGCGGCAGCATCGCCCGGACCCTTACAACCATAGCGGGTGGCGTCATCCTCCCCGTTGAAACACCATAAGGGATGCCCACGATATTGAAGTGGTTGCACTCCCCGCATTATGAAAATCGACATAACTTCAGTTATTGTCAAACCTGACTGAGCCAGTGCCTTAATCCGGTTCATCGGATAGAGGACTTCTCTGTCGTCTTCCGCTTGGGGCTCCACGGGCGCCAACTTCGGCGCTTCTTCAGAGGAGCATTGTTGAACTCAGGGAGACCCCTCCAAACAGGGTCCGGAAGGGAAACGTCCTCCATATAAAACCATTCCGAAGGCCAGTCTTCGGATGACTTCTTTGGGGTACCGGACAGATATCCGGTATCGGCGATGCGCCATACTTCAGCTCCGCTCACTTGATAAAGTGAGTCCCTCTATGTGCGAGGGACAAGGAAAAATAGCCTTTTCCACAGCTCGAAGTGAGCCTCGCAGCCCAGGAACAACTCGCAGAGAGAAACATAGCCGGTGATGTGTAGGATGGAGGAAGGGGTGAGATTGTGTAATTGGAGGCCGTAGAACTCCAGGAGCCCGCGGAGGAACGGATGAATTGGAAATCCGAGTCCCCTTAGTAAGTAAGGAACAAGGCAAACCCGTTCCCCCATGGAGGGACAGGGAAAGTTCTCCGCTTGCTCCCCGCCATTATAGGTGGCGAGCCCGGCTCGAACGGGCACCATGTATGCCGGAGGAAGAAATCCTTTGGTCCGTAGTTCGACCAATCGATTATGTGGAACTGAACACCTCTCCCAATCACCGAGCTTAGGGCTATGGGGGCGGGAGGAGGAGCTGCGGAGGTTGGCCATGCTGGAATGGATCTTTCCGAAACGCGCTCTGATGGATTCTCGCTGAGGGGAGGATGGTGTGGATCGGATCTAAGAATCCCAATCCCTTTAATAGAAAACTTATTTATCTGGCTAGGGGGTGAATATAAAAATGCCCTGGTGCCTCGTATTCGATCGAGAAATTGCCCTTATTGGGCGCAGAAGCCAAGAGGATCAACATTTATGGGGCCGGATACTATTTACAAACACTTGGAAATTGGAGAAGAACCCGCCTTGCAATGCCGAAGACAATACTGCGCGCCGGACTCATCATCATTGAAGCCTGGTTCGGAGGCTACTGAGGGAGTCCTAGATTAGGGGGTCTTCGGACAGCCGGACTATATCCATTGGCCGGACTGTTAGACTATGAAGATACAGGATTGAAGACTTCATCTCGTGCCCGGATGGGACTCTACTTGGCGTGGAAGGCAAGCTAGGCAATACGGATATGTATATCTCCTCCTTTGTAACCGACCTTGTGTAACCCTAGCCCCTCCGGTGTCTATATAAACCGGAGGGTTTTAGTCTGTAGGACAACATACAATCATACCATAGGCTAGCTTCTAGGGTTTAGCCTCTCCGATCTCGTGGTAGATCTACTCTTGTACTACCCATATCATCAATATTAATCAAGCAGGACGTAGGGTTTTACCTCCATCAAGAGGGCCCGAACCTGGGTAAAACATTGTGTCCCCTGCCTCCTATTACCATCTGCCTTAGACGCACAGTTCGAGACCCCCTACCCGAGATCCGCCGGTTTTGACACCGACAACTGCTGATATGCATTGTTCCTTTGCTGTGAGTTGGTTAAGTGTTTACTTGGTAATGTTATTGATGTGTTCTTGAATGGTATTTATTGTTGATGTTAGTGGTCATGTTATGCTATGAGTAGTGTTGTACCTGTGATATTCATGCTCGTCATTATGCCATGCTCAGTTGGATATGATTCATTGTTGATATGGTTGATAGTTATGTTGTACCCTCATGCTCATGTTGATATCATGCTCATGCATTGTAATTGCATCATGTTATTTTATCATGGCTCGGCATATTGCATTCAAGTTTAACCGGATTAAATTGAACTTGAACAACTGTTGGCTGAGTCATGGTGCCACCATATCGAGCTGACCAGTGCAACCACACTTGCCTTTATGGGAGGGTCCTAACTGGGCCTATTGTTGTGCCTCTCGCCGATGCCTCAAACGAGGGAAGGTTATGAGCGGGCGCTACCTTGGCCAGGTAGGACGGCATAAGCCTTGTGAGCCCGAGTTTGGTTACGTGCACATGTCCCCCTTTGGGACCATTTTTGTTTTGCCACGACGCTGACCGTGAAGCCTTTGGTAGGCACTGGGCCACCCAGGACTGAACCCCAAGGGGGTGTTGGTCAGAGTGGTCGGGAGAGTGTCATGGCAGTAGGACGTTTTTGTCGGAACACTGTTGGTCCACCCTAATAGGAGTGCGAGGCCATGGGTTCTGTGGTGTGGGTAAAGTGCGCTACCTCTGTAGAGTGTATATTAAATCTATCGATGTCCGCGTCCACGGATAAGGGCCCAGTTCGTAGTTGGTCGCACTATGGGTCAACAGTAATAATAATAACTTGCTTAATAAAAAACCTGGTTCGATGATTAGAAAGAGATTGGTTGTGATCGTGAGATGATCTCCGCGGTATCGAGGATACCGAGTTGATGGATATTTGTGATTGTGATCGTGAGATGATCACTGTGGTATCGAGGATACCGAGTTGATGGATGTTTGTGATTGTGAGATGATCATCGTGGTATCAAGGATACCAAGTTGATGGATATTTGTGGTGTTATGCGAGAGTCAAGGGTAAAGATCAAGCTCCTTGTGGTCATGTAATGATTACTACGGTATGGTTAATACCAAGCTTGATTGGATGCTGACATGATCATATGATATCCGTGTTGGTTACAAGGTAACCCGAACAGAGTAAGTTGGTGCATGATAACATCATCATGTTGCATGATAGTGCATCATGTTTATATGTTCATGCCATGCTCGTATTGTTATAGCTGTATCATGTTTTTCATGCCATGTTGTTCTGATAGTATCATGTTAACCCTTGTTAACCTGTAATTGCCATGCTATTGTCTATCTTGATTGCTTTGGTTGCTATGAGCTTTCAAGTACATTCAATGTACTGACCTGGTGTGTCATGCCAGTTTGCAGGTCATGCCGGATTTGATTACTTGTTTGCCGTGGATCCCTTGTTTGCGAGCTAGGATAAGCGTTCCAGCTAGAGTCCCTACGGAGTGGAGTTCATCACTGTCATCGTTGGTCCGTTGCTAGAGTTATTCCGCTGCATCGTGTTGTTCTGCTGCTTGCATGGAGCAACCGTGGCAGGCGTAGTGTCACGGTGCCGATGTAATCCCCTTGTATCCATATAGCTTGTAATAAAAAGCTGATTTGTTCTATGCTAAGCAGTGCCGTATTCCAGAAGACTTCTCCTCGATCTCTGGGCTGGAATATGGGGCGTTCCGGTTTCTCTGAGCCGGGGTGCCACAGGCTTGGTATCAAAGCAGGTCTGGCTGTAGGATGCCCAAGCCCGCGCGAACGTTAGAAAGTGGTAGTATGGAGCCTAGTTGGTTTGTTGCATTTGTTTGTCGCATAGCATGCATATAGATTATTATTTAGTCGCTAACAATTAATCTTGTGAGTATAGGTGGCATTGGTTTCGATCCACTACCTGCACCCTCCTTCTTAGCATGTCTACTCTTCGGTGTTTGGCGTCATCTCTGTCCCAGCAGAGTGATGTCCTGGTGCCATGTGTTCCTGACACCATTCACAGGAATTATGCTCAGGTATCGCATCGATATCTTTCCATCACCCACCCATATTATTTCAGTGATAGACTTGTATTTATCCCGAATCGTGCCATCCATCTTGTCCTTTCGGCAACCCTTACTGCTATTTGTTATCAGAAAAGGGCAATGCCAGCAAAGCCTTGCTTTTCCTCCCCTATTTTTCCCTGTCATTCCAGTCTTTGGACATGTGGTCATGACCTTTGTATTCCACCACATAATCACCAAGCCCGTCCTCGCCTCCGTATCCATCCGGTTGCGACCAGTGTTCAGCCAGTGCTTGCTGTAGCCTCGGCTACGCCAACTCCTTCCACACGTAGATTCACTTTTCGTGCACACCGCCACAACATATTAGACCGTAATACCAGAGTTTCCGCGAGATTTGGGTGATTAGGTATGCATGCATATTATTGTTGTGAGTAGCAGTAATATGTGACATTGCTTGATTTATATTATTTGTATGCTCTATGTGTTTTTGCTTTCGTTGTTTCTTTTTCTTCTTTCTTTGGGCCCTCGGTGTTACATATTTTCCCCTCATTAAAGTTGCTCGTCAACCGACGTTGGACCCAAAGAGTCAGCAAGGAATGCATATATTTGGAAATTCAGCTGAACAAAATGAAATTCTTAGCCGACTGTAGTGAAATGAGAAATATCTGATTGTGATGATGATAATCAAGTTTGCATTAATGTGCACTTCTCACAACAGTACGGATAATCAAGTCACCCCCAATGTTCATCCTTCATAGCAGAAATGACCAAATCAGCGAGAAGATAAATTGTGTGCAAGATTGATGGTATATTCTCAGTCAAAGGTATGATTCAGATGCAAGCTTTGATTCTTTGTTGAGGATGGTTTTGAAACCCGATATACCTGGAAGAAAGCAAGAATGTGCAATGTATTAGATATTCAGAGAGGAGGATAGTCCAGCAAAGCCCCGGTTCATACAAATAATCCACAGCAGAAATATTAAGATGGTATGTATATTTGGTAATCGGTCTGCATATCACAATGAGAAAGCTTCTGGGGTAAGCAACCCAGTCTTCCCTCGCAAGCTACCAGAGAAGCTTCCAACGCCAGATTCCTCTATCTTCCTCAGTATGCTATAAGGATGACTTCCCATGCAAGGTAACCTATCTTCTTCAGGAAGCAACCGCAAATTTTTTTGGCATAAGGCACGGAGTCTTCCCTAGCAAGTCTTTAAGGGGGGAAGCTTCTAAAGCACGATACCCAGTCTTCCTTAGCAAGATACTCTCGATGGTCTCCAACATAAGTCATCCAATCTTCCTCAGTACGACATTGGTACAAGATATGACACGGCAAATTGACAACATATGGCCGTGAATCCCAAGAATCAGGTTTGCGACAGTTTGGTCAGAAGCGAGAATCAGTCAGGAAACAAGTCTGCCTCAGGAATTAAATTCTCATTTATATTGTGAGCATGCTGCCAAGCTCTTGCAAGTCAGTAGTATGATGATGACGGCAAGGTGAGAATCCGGAAATCTCATGAGTCATGTCAGAATAAGAAAGTCCATTATACACCTCAGTTGGTGATGCAAGAACCGACAAGTGTTGGAGAAAGACAACATGGGATAGCAAATTTTGTCAGTACTCAGTCAGGCTAGATTTCTCATACCCGACAAGGTGATATCATTCGTCACCACTTGGTATGTTTTACAACAAAAATGAGTTAGATGCAAGCACATGTGAACCCGGTATAGTTCCCACGGTACATGAACAAGGATAAGTTATGCTTGCCAAAGTATTGCACCCGACAGTCCCTATGGCCACACGAAGAATGTGATATGATCAAGCTATTCCAGCAAAGAATCCAGAATAAGAGCATAGTAATGAAGGAGCAAGACCGGCAATGCAGGTATGAAAATTGTTGCATAACCCACATGGTGCAGATACCCTGGACAGTCCGAGTCACTATGGATCGCCATGAATATTCATCAAGCGGGTCCACTTAATTTTGGTAAAGACGCCATATCAAGGAAATACCCGCTCAGTTAATAGTATATGCTCAGATTTATCAGTATCGGATATCTGGGTCTGTCAAGTCAGACCAAAGGTCAATCCAAGTTGATTCCAGTGACTATGGTAAAACATCACACAACCTACTATCCTCATGGATATACTGACAAAATGAATGATCAGCATGGGGAATAACAGTCTTGAAGCATGTGCCCTCACTTATGTGAATCACCAAAGGATAGCCTAGCTGGAACAAAAAATTTCCGCCAGAGTCACTGTCAGTCAAGGATGAGGATATTATCATATAAGGCCATACCCCTTATGCAGGCCACGTCATGCGACAATAAAATATTTGGTATGAATCTAGGACTCAAGACAGTGGAGCCAGTCAGAATGATTCAGAAATTCCTGCGATAAGTCAGAATCTGTCAGGAAAACGGTTATGACTCACCTCACTACTTTGAACCCAGAAAACCTGTATTTTGTGGAAGAACCCAGTGCAAGGAGTAAGAGCTTGGGTGTTCATCACGAAAAATCTGATCAACAATTCATGGAAGTTTGCCAGTACAACCACAACAATCGAAAATCACTCTCGGATTTGTGAGACGGACATATGTTCCAGTCATAATAATCAATCACACTCAGCTAAGTCAGCGGATATGAAAAGAATTGGAGCCAGTATAAGCATGAAAATGTGAGGTAGGATATGTCAGGATATGGATACAGTGAAGCAAACCACCCCAGAGCTAGTCAGGTAAGTCAGATGAAGAATTTAATGTGAACAATCAATAAAGGAGAAAGGATACCCGAGTTGGAAACGGTCTCCTTAAGTTAGTATATGCATACTTGTTCCCTGAGAAACCAAATATCGAGGATGATATTTCTTTAATGGGGGAAGAGTTGTCACAACCTGATTTTTGGCCCTTTCTTTTTCTTTTGATTTTTGAGGTTTTTGCTTGAGTTTTCTTTTTCCGTGGCTATGTGGTCTGGAAACTGAAGAAGATGCCATCTTCTTTCTTTCCAGAGTGGCTTGTCATCCCCATCTCCATTCCTATACCGTGCCATTTTCATCCTACCCAAACCCCAATATTCTTTTCCTTGGGAATATTCCTTTTCTATTAAAGGAATAACCCAATTTGCCCTAGGTTGTGAAGCAACCTATATTTATATCACTCCCAAAATTCCAAAATAATTCTCATAAATTGTTTGGGTCATATCTTCCTCAAATATGGAAAGATATTTTATTTGCCATGTTCCTCATCATGCTCAATTAATTCCTTTCCTATTCTGTCCTAAATGGCAAATTGTGAAGCAGGTGCCATTTATCTTTGCCCAACTGAACCCAAAATTTTTGGACGCCTTTTCATGTCCATATAATTGCCTCATGCCAAAATTCAACTTAATTTGCCTAGTGAATATTCCTGAGAAATTTTTCAAAGTTCATGTCTAAGGGAATTGTTTGTGCAGGAAGTACTAGCTAGGTTAATCCTATTGAGTTGAAATTTTGCATGGTCCTTAATTTTATCAAATAAAAGCCCTCCTCAAAATTTGAGCTCATGCAATGCATCCATGTGAGCTGAGCATCAATTATTTGGTTCTATACAAATTTTCAGTTAATGAAGCAAGTATATTTTATCTTACTCCATTATGTCCAAAAAATTTCCTAGGCCTTCTACTACACATATAAATCATCTCCACAAGATTTGGGCATATTTCATCTAACCAAATTTCCTCAGCATTTTTCCTAAGTTTCTGTCCAGAGAAGTGTTGTATGAAGGAAGGACCAATTTGGCTTGGTCAAATGGAATGAAATTTTTATGGCACTCTCATATGCCCAAATAATCCTTCCATTCCCATTTTCAGCACAATTCATCACTCTATGTGGGTGCCTCTTCCTGTTCTTGTTTTTGGACCAAGTTATGTGGTTGTTAAGCAACTATATTAAATACTGGTCCAAATCATCTCATAATTGACAGGATTATAGTCCTTCCTAACCTAAACTCCCCAGACATCCTATGTGGCTCTAATCTCACCTCAGTTGATCATTGTTTCATGATCAAGTTTGCAACAACAAACTTTAGAGCTCACTTACCATTTCACCATGGAGTCTTTGACCGAGCTACCACCGCAGTTGAAACCTACCCAGGAAGGACTAACCCCCAGACATCATTTGGCATGGCTGGTAGCACGGTGTGCACCAGTGCACGCGGTGACCACCGCTTTGGGGTGCAATGGCCGCGTCCAGAACGTCGCCTAGCTCCGGCCCCTCCCCCTCTCGTCGTCTTCACATGCGTAAACATGTCCAACAGTTTCACCAGGTCGACGCCATCCCCCTGGACTCCTCTCCCCCTCCGTAAGCCTCTTCGTCAGTGCTCGTCGCCGCACGCCCACGGGTGAGCCGTGCCGACATGCATTAATGGCGCTTGGCTGCTTCTCCTCCCCTCGACCTCTTTTGCTCCGTGGGCTCTGCGGATCGTCCGCACCCCCTTCGTCGCATTCCCGCACCTCCCCGTGACCGCTGCGCATCGCCAGAGCTTTGGCCAAGCTCGAGCAGCGGCAACGGCTTGGCACCTCGCGCCGCGGCCATTTAAGTCCCTCCTCTTGGCCTCTTCTGTCTCGTGAGGTTCGTCCACTCCCCGATCTCGTGATCCCGCGCCTCCCTGTGATCGTTGGCCATTGACAAAGCGTAGCCGGATGCGAGCGGCGACACTCGAGCCATGGCCACGCGTCCACGACCTCCCCTCCTCGGCCACGCCTATATAAAGGCCACCCTGAGCCACTCCAAGCTCATCAGCCTCCTCACTGCGCTTCTCTAGGCCCTCCCCACCTCTATCCCGAGCTCCAGAGCCTCTCCTCCACCCCATGGCCGCAGTGTCTCTCGCCAGAGCCCAACTAAATTCGCAGTAGCCGGCGCCCCTCCCTCCTCCTCTCCACCTCCAGGAGGTCCCCTCAACTCCAGCGAACCCCTTCCGAACCCTGCCGCTCCATGCCCTCTACCGTAGCCCTAACTCCATCACCACCCGAAGCTCCCCTTCGCGGCCGTGGCTTCGCCCTTCCCCGTGCTCCCCGACGACCGTTCTGCCCACAGACGGGTGTGGCTCCCTCCCCTGAGCACACCGATAGGTCAAGCGTCGCGAGAGGTGGCCGGAGTCATTGGGAATTTGTGTCGGGCTGCCGGCCTCATCCCTGCATTGTGGGTTAGCGGGAGGAGGAAGAAGGAGACCTACCAGCGGTGCCCCCTCCCCGCAGACCCCACCTGGCAACGAGATAGGCCCCGACCCCGCCTCTGATGACGTGGATAAGTGGAAGCGTCAATCCACAGAGTACGTGTTCGCTTTCAGTAAGTGTATTCTACTCTCACTTCGGCCCGAAATGTGTTTTCTCTGATCTGAAGGCGTATTCCTCTGATGACCTAGAAGTATAGGGGATCTATCGTAGTCCTTTCGATAAGTAAGAGTGTCGAACCCAATGAGGAGCAGAAGGAAATGATAAGCGGTTTTCAGCAAGGTATTCTCTGCAAGCACTGAAATTATAGGTAACAGATAGTTTTGTGATAAGATAATTTGTAACAAGCAACAAATAACAAAAGTAAATATAGTGAAGCAAGGTGGCTGTCGGTGTCAAAACCAGCGGATCTCGGGTAGGGGGTCCCGAACTGTGCGTCTAGGCCGGATGGTAACAGGAGGCAGGGGACACAATATTTTACCCAGGTTCGGGCCCTCTTGATGGAGGTAAAACCCTATGTCGTGCTTGATTGATATTGATGAGATGGGTAGTACAAGAGTAGATCTACCACGAGATCAGAGAGGCTAAACCCTAGAAGCTAGCCTATGGTATGATTGTATGTTGTGGTTATTGTCCTACGGACTAAAACCCTTCGGTTTATATAGACATCGGAGAGGGTTAGGGTTACACAAGGTCGGTTACAAAGGAGGAGATATCCATATCCGTATTGCCTAGCTTGCCTTCCACGCCAAGTAGAGTCCCATCCAGACACGAGACAAAGTCTTCAATCTTGTATCTTCATAGTCCAACAGTCCGGCCAATGGAGATAGTCCGGCTATCTGGAGACCCCCTAATCCGGGACTCCCTCAGTAGCCCCTGAACCAAGCTTCAATGACGATGAGTCCGGTGCGCAGTATTGTCTTCGGCATTGCAAGGCGGGTTCCTTCTCCGAATACATCACAGAAGAACTTGAAAACGAGGATAGTGTCCGACCCTGCAAAATAAGTTCCACATACCACCGTAGAGAGAATAATATTTTCGCAATTCTAATTTGCTGACTTGTCTTGACAGTATGACGTTATGTCATGGCCCGATGATTATTCAAACCGTTCCCTTTAACCAGCCCCGCACATAACGCGAGGCAGTTTTTCGACACGTCTTGTCAAAGCAGAGATCGTGTCCCCTTATTACGGGATTCTCATCAATACGGTCGTGGGTAACCCAACCGTGTCTAGGACTCCTAGATTATAGGCAAGTCCCAAACGGCTACGGAGAGGACGCTTGATATTCACCCTCTTTATAAAGGGACAAGGTTTTCGCTTTTTCTCTCTCGTGCTCAATCGAACCCTTCCTCCGCCTCGAGTTCTAACATCCAAAGCCCAGGTCAGGTGCTCCGGATCTTCAATCATGTCCGGATCCAACCTTCAAGGCTGGTGGATGCCCTCCTCTGTCACGGAAGAGGATATCAAGAAGTTGAGGGAGGCCAGATACCTGACCGCCGAGGTTTCGCATCGGCTGCCTGCTCGAGGGCAGGTTGTCCCTACTCCCGAACCCGACGAGAACGTCGTGTTCGTCTCCCACTTCCTCCGAGGCCTAGGCCTCACTCTGGAGCCCTTCGTCAGGGGTTTGATGTTCTACTACAGGCTAGATTTCCATGATCTAGCTCTGGCTCCTTTCTCCACATCTCGACATTTATTGTCGTGTGTGAGGCCTTCCTCCGCATAACCCCTCACTTTGGCCTGTGGCTCAATACCTTTGAAGTGAAGCCGAAGATGATCGAGGGGCAACATGCAGCATGCAGAGGCGCGTCAATAGGCAAGATGGAAGGAGCCCCGTGGCCGAAAGGTTCCTTCCCAGAGGTGTCCGAATTATGGCAACGGGAGTGGTTTTATGTCACGGCTCCTAGAAGTGCCAAGTGGGCGGCTGCCCCCGCTTTCTGCTCGGGCCCCCCACCACAATTGATGTCATGGATTAGCAGAGGTCTGAGCTGGGGCCCAGCCAAGGACGTTCCCATACTGCAAAGCCGCATTCAAGATCTCTTCGAGGGAGATTTTAATTTGGTTGTGGTAATGCAAGATATGCTAGTTCGTCGAGTCCAGCCTTGCAAACGCCGGCCCCTTCGCTTATGGGAGTTCAACCCAAAAGGGCCGCGTGCCATTCAAAGTTTCCTCGGCCTGACGCATGAGGAGATGTACAAGTCATTCTTCGGACCTCAAATAGAGTGTCCGGATACTACCGAGGACGTGGACCTGAGCAGTAACCGTGCCGCCGAACAAGTAAGAAATCCTCTAGCCGAACACACCGTCTTTTATTCATGAAGTTATTTCTGAGAGATCGCTCTTTGACCAGGATTGGCTAACAAAGGCGAAGATGATTCGGTGTCTGACCCCCCCTTCCTGAGGGTTTGGAAAATTTGCTTTTGGAGAAGATGCTCGAGTTTGCACCTTGCCCGGAGCCCTTGAGGGAAGATAAAGGGGGGAATAATATGGGCGGAAGCGGGCCCCCATCGCTGCCAGTTCCAACCGAGGGAAGGAGCGCCTCCATAAAGAAGGATAACCGGGGGAGGAAGAGGACTGCTTCCGAGGACCCGGAAGCCGAGGCCTCCAAACGGGAGAAGAGGTCTCCAATAGAGGGTCCTGCCTCGGGGGGTGCTCTTACCGCACAAAGTCGGGGGGATGAGCCCTCCAACGATTCGTAAGTGATCCAAAATACTTTAATAGTGAAGGTATACTATCTTTTTTCTGAGAAAATAACCACCGCATATATCTTGCAGTTCGGGCCTTAGCCCCTCTCAGCTGAGCTCGTCTTCGGGGGATCTTTTTCTAGAGATGATGGAGAGCGAAACGCCTCCCCCAGACTCCTCCGCTCAAGAAGTGGGCGACCCCGCGGTGTCATCACGGAGGGCCTCTCCGGATCCGGTGAGGCCAGAAGATAATCCCATAGACCCCCGAAGTCCCCAGCGTCCAGCTCCCGAAGAGAGCAAACAAAAGAGTCCGGCACCGTCTGGTATGCGGTCGGACATTCTCAGGGAGCTGGTGGGGCGAGCGGCCATCTCAGAAGAACATCGTACGCTGATGGGTACGGTGATGGAGAGAATTTCGTCCGCCAAAAGCGGATTACATGAAGCCTTTATGAGTCTACTGACAGGCTTTGAGGTACGTGAGATAATATGTGATAGTACCGCACATGTTAGGTGTGCCCTGTGTAGATAGTAGCCCCTGAGACTCTGGTTGACGTCGAGAATAGCGGCGAATAGAGGATCATAGTCCCAGGCAATAACCAGACTGCCCTTATGTGCATGTGGTGGAAGCTCCAGTGGCTAGCCGGACTAGTGAGTTTGACGAATTAAAACGGCAACTAGATGCGGCAGACGCCGACATCGAGCTTGTTAACAAGAGGCTTGACGAGGCACAGGGTAAGTGCTATTATCTAGTGAACGCTACATAGTAAGAGTAGCATGATGCCAATATCTTTAATATGTTGTAACTGCAGATGGAGCTGCCACCGGGGAAACCTTGCGGGCAGAACTTGCCCGGGCCAAGGAACAAGCGAGGATTAGTAATGCGACTGCTTTGAAGGCGGCCGAAGAGTTGAAATCCGTGAAGGCCGCACATTGCGAGAGCCAACAGAAGATGGCCAAGATGGCCGTGGAATTAAAAGACACTGTCGACCATTGCTGTCTCCTTGAAAAAGAAAACCGAGCGAAGGCAATGGACCTTGAGAAGGCCACGATGGCGGACAAAGACACCTGCTCTGCTATGAGAGCGAAGAAGGAGGAGCTGCGGGAAGCCGGGGATATTGTGGCTGGGAAGCCCTTCATGCTACGGAGGAAGTTTGGAGATCCATGGTATGCCCCTCTGGATCGGCTGTGGAGTTCAGCAGATGCGTATATGGACTTGGCGGCGAGCGCTGCCGATGCGGGCAAATACTTCCAAGGTCAAACATATCGTGAAGTGGACAAGTTGTTCTGTCGCAATTCAACGTTCCAGAGCATCCGCTTCCATTGACTGATCAGCTAGCCGAATGGGCCGAACTAAATAGGTTGTCCGGACTCGCCATGAGGTCTGTCGTGGATCAGCTGTGGCCGAAAAAGCCAAAGCCGAACAACTATTTCAGTTTAGTACAGCGGTTCCTTGGTGCAGTGCCGCGCATTAATGCGATGAAGAGGTTGGCATGCATAGAAGGCTCGTGGATGGCCCTTGCCCGTGTTAAAGCATACTGGGCGGAGATGGACGCTACCACTATTGCGGCGCAGGGTTCGGCCATAGGCCGAGTGGCTGCCGAGCACTATTTCGAGGAAGTTCTCGAGGGTGCTCGTTTGATAGAGGCCCAGTGCTCGAAGAATATTATGTTTGAGTGATATGTATTCTCATTGTAAACACAATGCTTTTATGAAATTTTATAAGGCTATGTTTATAGTTTTTCCTGAAAGTAGTATGATGCCTCCTGTGCGGCCGTTTATGTATACATGTGTATAACCTGAAAGATTGCAGTCGTCGGCTTCGACCCCCACGCATATAATGCGGAGGTGGTCGCGAAAAACGTGCGTTCACACTTAACCAAACGTCTTGGCCCTATTAAGGAGGTGATAGCGTAGAGAACGAGGCAACCGGACTATAATGCTTTAACACTTTCACTTAGCCATAGGAGTTTGACAGTGGGGCTACTAGATAGCCCCTGGTGGCTCCGCACTCTCCTGATCTCGGGATGCGTACATGCCTGGCCGGAAAACGGCCCTTCGTTAAGGCGGAGGAATTCTAACATTCTGATAGGTCATCGAGTGGTTGACCAGTCTCATGCTATATCATGACAGTCAGTTTTCGTCTTTCTCTACTGAGGTGCTCATCCGGATGAACCAAGGCACAATCGCAGTAGTTCTCCTAGTGCTGCCTTAGCCGATAAAGCGGAACGTAAGGCACCAAAACACAGGAGCCGGGCAAACCCAACATTTGACCAAAGACAATGATTCAGAGCTGATGCATATAAGGCCAAACTCGCGATGCCGAACACTCCCTAAGGTATTCAGTCCTTATGGTATAAACCGGGCCTAAATAGTGCCCTTTGTAAGAAGCCCCATGTGTCCAGGTACATGCATTATTCTGGCATGTCCACATGCCAAGACGTCAGCATCCTTCTCAATTGTGCTGAGAATTCGGTGGCTGTGTATCAACAAGAGACAGTAAAAAAGGTTTACGCAGGGTCTTAATCTAAAAAGAATCCTTGGAGCGGGTCTCTGCTGCACGTCTGCGCCTGTGTCTCCGTTGTGCCGTATTCTGGACAGGTGTAGCACAATGGTCATCTGTAAAAGAGAGGAACTTAGGTGAAAAAGTTGTCGTGCAAAAAGGTGATTTTTTTAAAGAGACCATGTATAACTAGAAATGAGTAGAAATTACCACTTCTCTGCGCGCGTTGAGCCCCTTGTTTTTGTAATAGGGGTGTGGTCATCAATCCGGTATAAATTACATATAGCAGCGCCGGACTCGTCTAACCGCGTCCGTGGTCTTGACAACCTATCAAATACTTTAGTTGGCTAGGCCGTTTTTAGTATGCGGCTGCCAAGGCAGTCGCATGCTCTTTGGCGCGCAAGGATCGCTTAATACTTCCGTTCACTATAATGATGCCGCGTGGACTGGGCATCTTGAGCGTCAGGGAAGCGTAATGTGGTATTGCATTAAAGCGAGCAAAAGCTTCGCGTCCAAGTAGTGCTTGATAACCGCATTGGAACGGAGCAATGTGGAAGGTTAAATGTTCGCTACGGGAGTTATCGGAGAAGCCGAATATAACCTTTAGTAGCATGGAGCCCGTGCAGTGAGCCCCTGGGCCTGGCATTACTCCTTTAAAGGTAGTGTTGCTATGGCAAATTTTCGTTGGGTCTATCCCCATTTCGCGGATTGTATCCTGGTATATCAGGTTTAAACCGCTGCCACCGTCCATCAGGACTCGTGCAAAGTGGTATCCTTCAATTATTGGGTCAAATACCAGGGGAGCCCATCCTGCCCACCGGATACTTGCTAAGTAATCACGATGGTCGAAAGTGACCGGTTGAGACGACCAGTGGCAGGGTTTTGCGGTGATAGGCCCTTGGGCATATTTATCTGGGAGGGCCGCTTTGCTTCCCTTGATCATGTGTAATACGTTGACTGTTTTGACTTCTGATGGGAACTTCTTTTGTTCCCCAGCGTCTTGCTTGAGAGGCTCATCCTCATCTTCGCTTGGTGTATCCTCCCCCTTGTGTACGGCATTGAGCTTGCCGGACTGCTTGAAGACCCAACATTCTCTGTGGGTATGATTAGCGGGTTTACCAGGGGTGCTATGGATCTGACATACTTGGTCCAGAATTTTGTTTAGGCTGGACAGTTCATCTCTGGCGCCTTTAGAGGGCGGCTTTTGCTGACCTAGCCGAGAGCTTTGGAATCCGGCGTGTACCGACGTGCTCTTCGGGCTGTCTTCTTTATTCCGACATTTATTATTTTTGTTGCGTCGTGATTTCCCGTTTTCATCTCTAACTTCGGATGTGCTTGGGTCACTGGTGCTGCATCTGGCTAGCCAGCTGTCCTCACCCGCGCAAAAGCGGGTCATGAGGCTTGTTAATGCTGCCATTGTTCTCGGCTTTTCTTGGCCGAGGTGTCTGGCAAGCCATTCGTCGCGGACGCTATGCTTAAAAGCTGCCAAGGCTTCGGCGTCCGGGCAGTCGACTATTTGGTTCTTCTTAGTTAGGAACCTATTCCAAAGCTTTCGGGCTGACTCTCCGGGCTGTTGAGTTATATGGCACAAATCGTCCGCATCCGGGGGTCGGACATAAGTCCCTTGAAAATTTGCCCGAAAAGCATTTTCGAGCTCTTCCCAGCTTCCAATGGAGTTTTCGGGGAGGCTTTTAAGCCAGTGCCGAGCTGGCCCTTTGAGCTTGAGGGGTAAGTACTTGATGGCGTGGAGATCGTCTCCTCGAGCCATATGGATATGAAGGATATAGTCCTCAATCCAGACCCCAGGGTCTGTTGTTCCGTCGTATGACTCTATGTTTACGGGTTTGAATCCCTTTGGGAATTCATGGTCCAATACCTCATCGGTGAAACATAGGGGGTGTGCGGCACCCCTGTAGCTGGGTGTACCGTGTTGTTCTGATGCTTGTTGTGTTACATCATATGCTGGGGCGCGCTTGCGTGGTCCATAGATGGATCTGGTTACGCCGTCCTTTTGGTGCGAGCCCTCGGGTGGATCGCTTATTATCTTGTGGGTGGAGTTGTTTACCGCTCCATGTTGGCCGTGAGGTCGTCTATCCGGCCAGGTGGCCATTTTGATTTTTGGTTGTGGGGGATCTAGGGCCTCCTCGTCGAATTCGGGTAGCAACTTCCGCTTTGGGTAGCTCTTGGTGGGGCAATTACCACCATACTTCACTGCTGTGTTGAGTACTTTACTCCATCTGATTTGGAGTGTGTCCTGCGCAGCCTTGAGCCTTTGCTTCTGCTTTTTCAGACTCCTCGCGGTGGCAACAAGCCTTTGACGGGCATTCTTCTGCTCCAGGTTCCTGTCCGGCGTTATGTCATCCGGACTTTTATCTTTGACAGAATTGGTTTGTTCGGTTTGATTTTTCGTATTGCCGTGGTCCGGCAGTAGTTCACCCTGCTCCAACGTTGGGTCTGTATGATCGTTATTTCTGCCGAGGCGGGATTTGGGGCAGCGCTTACGCCGCCGCTTTGACTGCTTCTCGAGGGGACAAGCCTGAGTTGCGTCCTTCCGTTCCTCGTCGTCGTCTTCTTTTGGTGTGTCCACCATGCATACGTCATATGATGAGGTGGACGTCCAGTGCCCTATGGGCGGTGGTTCCTCTTCGCCTCCCGCATCGTCGTCTATACCGTCGATGTCTTCGGAGTCGAAGTCGAGCATGTCAGGTAAATCATCGACAGTGGCTACGAAGTGGGTGGTGGGTGGGCGTCGAATTTCTCTGTCGTCCGCATCCCAATCCTGTTGGCCATAGTCCGGCCAGGGCTCTCCTGACAAAGAGATAGACCTTAGTGAACTCAGAATGTCGCCGAAGGGCGAGTGCAGAAAGATATCCGCGGTGGTGAATTCCATGATCGGCGCCCAATCGGATTCGATTGGCTGGGGCACGGACGGTTCGGAGTCCAAAAAAGAGTCCGGCACCTTGGAGTCACGGTCTTCACAGAGGATTAGGCTGGTGTTCGTCTCGATCGCCGTTGAGACTGCAGCCCCTGAGGCGGTGTCTAGCCACCCGTCCTTGATTGGCGCAGTTGGCTCCGAGCTAAGGGTCGGAGCTGATGCGGGTGCGGCCTCTGGGGTACTGTTCGGCAGTAGAGCTAGGTCATAACCGTCATGACAGTGCGGCGCGCCCGGCTGTGGCTCGAATCCGTTGAAGATCAAGTCTCCACGGATGTCAACCATGTAGTTCAAACTTCCAAATCTGACTTGACAGCCAGGGGCGTAGCTTTCAATCTGCTCCAGATGGCCAAGCGAATTAGCCCGTAGTGCAAAGCCGCCGAATACGAAGATCTGTCCGGGGAGAAAAGTCTCGCCCTGGACCGCATCGCTATCGATGATAGTAGGAGCCATCAAGCCTAACGGTGACGACACAGAGGAACTCTCAATGAAAGCACCAATGTCGGTGTCAAAACCGGCGAATCTCGGGTAGGGGGTCCCGAACTGTGCGTATAAGCCGGATGGTAATAGGAGCCAGGGGACACAATGTTTTACCCAGGTTCGGGCCCTCTTGATGGAGGTAAAACCCTACATCCTGCTTGATTGATATTGATGATATGGGTAGTGCAAGAGTAGATCTACCACGAGATCAGAGAAGCTAAACCCTAGAAGCTAGCCTATGGTATGATTGTATGTTGTGGTTGTTGTCCTATGGACTAAAACCCTTCGGTTTATATAGACACCGGAGAGGGTTAGGGTTACACAAGGTCGGTTACAAAGGAGGAGATATCCTTATCCGTATTGCCTAGCTTGCCTTCCACGCCAAGTAGAGTCCCATCCGGACACGAGACGAAGTCTTCAATCTTGTATCTTCATAGTCCAATAGTCCGGCCAATGGAGATAGTCCGGCTGTCCGGAGACCCCCTAATCCAGGACTCCCTCAGTGGCCCAATCCTTTTTGTAGCAAAGGACAAGCCTGGACAAACTCTTATATAGAGAAAAGTGCTCCCGAGGACATATGAGAATTATCGTCAAGCTAGGTTTCATCACGATCATATGATTCGCGTTCGGTACTTTGATAATTTGGTATGTGGGTGGACCGGTGCTTGGGTGCTGTCCTTACTTGGACAAGCATCCCACTTATGATTAACCTCTATTACAAGCATCCGCAACTACAACAGAAGTATTAAGGTAAACCTAACCATAGCATGAAACATATGGATCCAAATCAGCCCCTTATGAAGCAACGCATAAACTAGGGTTTAACCTTCTGTCACTCTAGCAACCCATCATCTACTTATTACTTCCCAATGCCTTCCTCTAGGCCCAAATAATGGTGAAGTGTCATGTAGTCGACGTTCACATAACACCACTAGAGGAGAGACAACATACATCTCATCAAAATATCGAACGAATACCAAATTTACATGAGTACTAATAGCAAGACTTCTCCCATGTCCCTAGGAACAAACGTAACTACTCACAAAGCATATTCATGTTCATAATCAGAGGGGTATTAATATGCATATAGGATCTGAACATATGATTTTCCACCAAATAAACCAACTAGTATCAACTACAAGGAGTAATCAACACTACTAGCAACCCACAGGTACCAATCTCAGACTTAGATACAAGAATTGGATACAAGAGATGAACTAGGGTTTGAGAGGAGATGGTGCTGGTGAAGTTGTTGATGGAGATTGACCCCCTCCCGATGAGAGGATCATTGGTGATGACGATGGCGATGATTTCCCCCTTTCGGAGGGAAGTTTCCCCGGCAGAACAGCGCCGCCTGAGCCCTAGATTGGTTCTGCCAAGGTTCCGCCTCGTGGCGGTGGAGTCTCGTCCCGAAAGCTTGCTTATGATTTTTTTCCTCAACGAAAGACTCCATATAGCAGAATATGGGCATCGGAGGGCCACCAGGAGGCCCACGAGGCAGGGGGCGCGCCCAGGGTGGTAGGCGCGCCCCCACCCTCGTGGCCAGGGTGTGGCCCCCCTTTGGAACTTCTTGCGCTCAGTATTTTTTATATATTCTGAAAATGACTTTCATGAAGTTTCAGGACTTTTGGAGCTGTGCAGAATAGGTCTCTAATATTTGCTCCTTTTCCAGCCCAGAATCCCAATTGCCGGCATTCTCCCTCTTTATGTAAACCTTGTAAAATAAGAGAGAATAGGCATAAGTATTGTGACATAATGTGAAAATAACAACCCATAGTGCAATAAATATCGATATAAAAGCATGATGCAAAATGGACGTATCAACTCCCCCAATCTTAGACCTCGCTTGTCCTCAAGCGAAAGCTGAAATCGAAAAATATGTCCACATGTTTAGAGATAGAGGTGTCGATAAAAATAAAATACGAACATGAGGGCATGATGATCATTCTTAGAACAGTAACTTATATAATTCTTGTCATATGGTCTCTTATACTAGAGTAACAATTCAATCACAATTTCACGTATGAATCATAAACTTCATTGAAAACTAACAAACTATAATCTCAGTCATTGGAGCAATTACAATTTATCATAACATAGGGAAGAGTCAATATAAGAGCTTTTCAGCAAGTCCACATACTGAACTATCATATAGTCTTCCACAATTGCTAACACTCACGCAATACTTATGGGTATGGAGTTTTAATCGGACACAAAGAAAGATAGGGGCTTATAGTTTTGCCTCCCAACGTTTTACCTCAAGGGTAATGTCAAGAATAATAGTTCATGAAAACTCACATCCAATTAGCCATATATACCAGGATCTTTCCAACATGTTGTGCTTGCCAAAAGAGAAAATGTAAAAAAGGAAGGGTGAAGATCACCAAGACTCTCATTCAAGGGATAAAAGTAAAAGATAGGCCCTTCGCAGAGGGAAGCAGAGGTTGTCATGCGCTTTTATGGTTGGATGCACAAAATCTTAATACGAAAGAACGTCACTTTATATTGCCACTTGTGATATGGACCTTTATTATGCAGTCCGTTGCTTTTATTTATTCCGTATCACACAATCGTATAAAGCTTATTTTCTCCCACACTAATAAGTCATACATATTTAGAGGGCAATTTTTATTGCTTGCACCGATGACAACTTACTTGAGGGATCTTACTCAATCCATAGGTAGGTATGGTGGACTCTCATGGGAAAACTGGTTTAAGGGTGTTTGGAAGCACAAGTAGTATCTCTACTTGGTGCAAAGAATTTGGCTATCATGAGGGGCAAAAGGCAAGCTCAATCATGTTGGATGATCCATGACAATATAATTTATCTCAGATGTAAGAAAACATAACCCATTATGTTGTCTTCCTTGTCCAATGTCAACTCTTTAGCATGTCATATTTTAATGAGTGCTCAGAATCATAAAAGATGTCCAAGATAGTGTATTTATATGTGAAGACCTCTCTTTCTTTATTACTTCCTATTAATGGCAACGATGACCAAAACTATGTTTGTCAACTCTCAACTTTTATTCATCATACTCTTTCTATGTGAGCTCATTACTCTCCATAAGATCCATATGATCTCTTTGTTTCTTTTTATTCTTTCTCTTTTCTTTTATTCACTCAAGATCATGGCAAAATAGTCAAGCCCTTGACTCAACACTAATCATTATTATATAGCTCACGGACTCGATTACATAGAAGGATCATAAAGCAAAACTCACAACTAGATCATACTAAGAACTTTTATTCTACTAGATCAAAATATTATCAAAAGGATCGAACTAAGAAAAACGGTAAAGATAGAAGTGATGGTGATACGATACCAGGGCACTCCCCCAAGCTTGGCAGTTGCCAAGGGGAGTGCCCATACCAGATACTCAGTTCTTCTTTGTTGGTGAAGAAGGTGGAGTTGTTGATGATGGATAGTCGCACATCGAGCGTAGGAGGTCTTCTAACTTGCGGATAATGCCTTTGAGTGCGATGATATGCTCCTTCAACAAAATATTTGCACGTGTGAGATACTTATTTTGTATACGAGCTAACTCAATCATCTTGAAAGCTTCGATCTCAGTTGGGGTAAGAAGATTGTGATCAAGTTGAAGGATGTCTTCTGTTGCCGGAACTTGGTCCTCCATGGCCTTCTTGGTCCCTTCATCCTTGTTGATTTCCATGGGTTCTTCTCTCTTCAGCTCTATCTTCATTAGCCAAGCATCATTGCCCTCATTGTTGGAGGAGGAGGGAGACGAGATGATGCTTGGCTTTGACAACCCTGGCAGAAAACAACTCGAAACAAGAACATGAGATTTTTACGTGATACGGGAGTCAAAACCTTCGGGAGATTATATCATGAATTTTTATCGACCAAAAGAAGTATCGTGCAAGAAAACGGAGTCTAGAGAGCACACGAGGTGCCCATGAGGTAGGGGGCGCGCCCAGGGGGTAGGGCGCGCCCTCCACCCTCGTGGAGCCCTCGTGTCCTTCCCAGACCGCTTCTTATTTTTCTATTTTTCTAAATATTCCAAAACAGAGAAAAAATGCCATTAGAACTGTTTTGGAGTCGGTTTACTTACCGTGCCACATACCTCTTCCTTTTCGGAGTCTGAAACATTCTGGAAAGTGTCCCTTATGTATTCCTTCGGGGCTACGGTTTCAATAACATTGGTTTCAATATTTATAGGATTACCTAAGATATAATGTTTGATTCTTTGACCGTTCACCACCTTTGAATTTTTGCCTTCGAAGTTGTTAATTTTTATGGCGTCGGAACGATAGACCTCCTCGATAACGTAAGGACCTTCCCATTTAGAGAGAAGTTTTCCTGCAAAAAACCTTAAGCGAGAGTTGTATAACAATACATAATCACCTACATTAAACTCACGCTTTTGTATCCTTTTGTCTGCCATCTTTTAACTTTTTTTAAAACAATTTGGCAGTTTCATAGGCTTGGGTTCTCCATTCATCGAGTGAGCTAATGTCAAATAACCTTTTCTCACCGGCAAGTTTGAAATCATAATTGAGCTCTTTAATAGCCCAATAAGCCTTATGTTCTAGTTCGTGAGGTAAGTGACATGCTTTTCCATAAACCATTTTATACGGAGACATACCCATAGGATTTTTATATGCAGTTCTATAGGCCCATAATGCATCATCAAGTTTCTTGGACCAATTCTTTCTAGATCTATTGACAGTCTTTTGCAAAATTAATTTGAGTTCTCTATTACTCAATTCTACTTGACCACTAGACTATGGGTGATAAGGAGATGCAATTCTATGATTAACATCATACTTAGCAAGCATTTTACGGAAAGCACCATGAATAAAATGTGAACCACCGTCAGTCATTAAATATCTAGGGACTCCAAACCTCGGAAAAAGAACTTCTTTAAGCATCTTAATAGAGGTGTTATGATCAGCACTACTAGTTGGTATAGCTTCTACCCACTTAGTAACGTAATCAACAGCAACTAAAATATGTGTATATCCATTAGAGGCAGGAAAAGGTCCCATATAATCAAAGCCCCAAACATCAAATGGTTCAATAACAAGTGAATAATTCATAGGCATTTCTTGACATCTACTAATATTACCAATTCTTTACATTCATCACAAGACAAGACAAACTTACGGGCATCCTTGAAGAGAGTAGGCCAATAAAAACCGGATTGCAATACCTTGTGTGCAGTTCTATCTCCAGCATGGTGTCCTCCATAAGCCACGGTGTGACACTTGCGTAGGATCTGTTCCTGTTCATGCTCAGGTACACAACGTCTAATAACACCATATACTCCTTTATAGAGATGTGGGTCATCCCAGAAGTTATGTCTTAAATCATAGAAAAACTTTTTCTTTTGCTGGTATGTGAAACTAGGTGGTATAATTTTAGCAACAATGCAATTAGCATAATCAGCATACCATGGAGCAGGATGAGAAGCATTTACGACATTTAATTGTTCATCAGGAAAGCTATCATCAATTGGTAGTGGGTCATCAAGAACATTTTCCAACCTAGACAAGTTATCTACAACGGGGTTCTCAGCTCCCTTTCTATCAATAATATGAAAATCAAATTCTTGTAGCAAGAGAACCCATCTAATAAGTCTAGGTTTAGCATCTTTCTTTTCCATAAAATTTTGTGCCCCAAGACAATACCTTCATTAACCATAAAGTCACATTTCTCCCAATTCAAGACAAGGTTAGTTTCTTCACATCTCTGCAAAAATCGATCAAGGTTGCTTAAGCAATCATCAAAATAGGATCCATAAATGGAGAAATCATCCATGAATACCTCACATATCTTTTCACAAAAATCAGAATATATAGCCATCATGCATCTTTGAAAGGTAGCAGGTGCATTACATAAACCAAAAGGCATACGTCTATAAGCAAAAGTACCGAAAGGGTAAGTAAAAGTAATCTTAGATTGATCATCAGCTGACACATGTATTTGGGAGAAACCAGAATAACCATCTAGAAAGAAAAAATGTGTATGTTTGGATAATCTTTCTAGCATTTGATCAATAAAAGGTAAGGGGTAATGATCTTTTTTAGTAGCCTTATTTAATTTGCAGAAATCAATTACCATCCTATAACTTGTAATAATTCTTTGCGGAATCAATTCATCTTTATCATTAGGAACGATAGTAATACCTCCCTTCTTAGGAACACAATGGACATGACTTACCCACTGACTATCAGCAACGGGATAAATTATACCTACCTCAAGGAGCTTTAGTATTTCTTTTCTTACCACTTCTTTCATCTTAGGATTCAATTGTTGTTGGTGATCAATAACTGGTTTGACATCCTTTTCCAAGTTTATTTTGTGTTGACATAGAGTGGGACTAATGCCCTTAAGATCATCAAGAGTATATCCAATAGCAGCACGGTGCTTCTTCAGAGTTTTCAATAATCTTTCTTCCTCCTTGTCTGAAAGGTTAGCACTAATAATAACAGGATATATCTTCTTTTCATCAAGATAAGCATATTTAAGAGTATCAGGAAATGGTTTAAGCTCAAACACGGGATCACCCTTGGGTGGAGGAGGATCCCCTAAGATTTCAATAGGCAAGTTGTGTTTCAAAATAGGTCCCTGTTTAAAGAACACTTCATCAATTTCCCTTCTTCCATTCATATACATATCATTTTCATGGTCTAGCAAATATTGTTCTAAAGGATCACTAGGAGGTACGACGATAGAAGAAAGACCAATAATTTCATCTTTACTAGGAAATTCTTCTTCGCGGTGTTGTCTACGAAATTTAGAAAAGTTGAACTCATGAGACATATCACCTAAACCAATAGTAATAACATCCTTTTTGCAGTCTATCCTAGCATTAACAGTGTTTAAGAAGGGTCTACCAAATATAATGGGACAAAAGCTATCTTGTGGGGAACCAAGAACAAGAAAACCAGCAGGATATTTAGTTTTCCCACACAAGACTTCAACATCTCTAAAAATCTCAATTGGTGAAATAGTATCTCTATTGGCAAGTTTAATTGTGACATCAATATCTTCCAACACAGCAGGTGCAATATCACGCATAATCTCGTTGTACAAGTCAATAGGTATTGCACTAGCACGAGAACCCATATTACACAAGCCATGATAACAATGATCTCCTATTTTAATAGAAATAACAGGCATGCCTACCATAGGTCTATGTTTATCTTTAGCACAAGGTTTAGCAATTTTAGCAGTTTCATCATAGAAATAAATAACATGCCCATCAATATTATCAGCCAAGAGATCCTTAACAATAGCAATATTAGGTTCAAATTTAACTTGCTCATGAGGTGTATAGATTCTAACATTGCTTTTACGAACTAAAGTTTAAGCTTTAGCATGATCTTTATCCTAACAGGAAAAGGTGGTTTCTCAACATAAGCGGTAGGAATAATAGGATCATTATAAGTGATAGTATTTTCTTCAACTTTAATAGGTGCAGCTACTTTTACTTCTATGGGAGGATGATATTTAAACCACTTCTCTTTAGGGAGATCAATATGAGTAGCAAAATATTCACAGAAAGAAGCTACTATTTCAGAGTCAAGTCCATATTTAGTGCTAAATTTACAGAAAACATCGGTATCCATAAAAGATTTAACACAATCAAACTTAGGTGTCATACCTGACTCCTTACCTTTGTCGAGATCCCAATCTTCAGAGGTGCGTTTAATTCTTTCCAATAAATCCCATTTGAATTCAATAGTCTTCATCATAAAAGAGCCAGCACAAGAAGTGTCGAGCATGGTGCGGTTATTATCAGAAAGTCGAGCATAAAATTTTTGAATAATCATTTCTCTTGAGAGCTCATGATTGGGGCAAGAATATAACATTGATTTAAGCCTCCCCCAAGCTTGAGCGATGCTTTCTCCTTCGCGAGGCCAAAAACTATATATATGATTACGATCATGATGAACAAGATGCATAGGATAAAACTTCTGATGAAATTCCAATTTCAATCGTTTATAGTTCCATGATCCCATATCATCACATAGCCTATACCATGTCAATGCGTCTCCCTCCAAAGATAAAGGGAAGACCTTCTTCTTGATAACATCATTGGGCATACCTGCAAGCTTAAATAATCCACAAACTTCATCCACGTATATTAGGTGCTCATCAGGATGTAATGTTCCATCTCCTGAAAAAGGTCTAGCTAGCAGTTTTTCTATCATACCCGAAGGAATTTCAAAGTAGACATTTTCATTTTCATTTTCAGTAGGTTCAGTAGGTTGAGGAGCAACTATTTGCTCTACTGGTCAAGGTGAAGATACCCCGAATAAGCCCCTCAGAGGATTACTTTCCATAGTAACAAGTGACAGTAAATTTCAGCACACTATATAAATTTTTCCTTACCAAATTCCACCTACCAAAGGTGCTTCACTCCCCGACAATGGCGCCAGAAAAGAGTCCTGATGACCCACAAGTATAGGGGATCTATCGTAGTCCTTTCGATAAGTAAGAGTGTCGAACCCAACGAGGAGCAGAAGGAAATGATAATCGGTTTTCAGCAAGGTATTCTCTGCAAGCACTGAAATTATAGGTAACAGATAGTTTTGTGATAAGATAATTTGTAACGAGCAACAAATAACAAAAGTAAATATAGTGCAGCAAGGTGGCCCAATGCTTTTTGTAGCAAAGGTCAAGCCTAGACAAACTCTCATATAGAGAAAAGCGCTCCCGAGGACACATCGGAATTATCGTCAAGCTAGGTTTCATCTCGATCATATGATTCGCATTCGGTACTTTGATAATTTGGTATGTGGGTGGACCGGTGCTTGGGTGCTGTCCTTACTTGGACAAGCATCCCACTTATGATTAACCTCTATTGCAAGCATCCGCAACTACAACAAAAGTACTAAGGTAAACCTAACCATAGCATGAAACATATGGATCCAAATCAGCCCCTTACGAAGCAACAAATAAACTAGGGTTTAAGCTTCTGTCACTCTAGCAACCCATTACTACCTCTTGAGCACTGCTTTGGTTTGCCCCGAAGAGGAAGGGATGATGCAGCCAAGTAGCGTAAGTATTTCCTTCAGTTTTTTGAGAACCAAGGTATCAATCCAGTAGGAGGCTACGCGTGAGTCCCTCGCACCTGCACAAAACAAATAAATCCTCGCAACCAACGCAATAAGGGGTTGTCAATCCCTAGACGGCCACTTACGAGAGTGAGATCTGATAGATATGATAAGATAATATTTTTGGTATTTTTGTGATAAAGATGCAAAGTAAAATAAAAGCAAAGTAAAAGCAAAGGAAATAACTAAGTATTGGGAGATTAATATGATGAAGATAGACCCGGGGCCATAGGTTTCACTAGTGGCTTCTCTCGAGAGCATAAGTATTCTACGGTGGGTGAACAAATTACTGTTGAGCAATTGACAGAATTGCGCATAGTTATGAGAATATCTAGGTATGATCATGTATATAGGCATCACATCCGAGACAAGTAGACCGACTCCTGCCTGCATCTACTACTATTACTCCACTCATCGACCGCTATCCAGCATGCATTTAGGGTATTAAGTTAATGAAAACAGAGTAACGCCTTAAGCAAGATGACATGATGTAGAGGGATAAACTCATGCAATATGATGAAAACCCCATCTTGTTATCCTCGATGTCAACAATACTATACGTGCCTTGCCGCCCCTACTATCACTGGGAAAGGACACCGCAAGATTGAACCCAAAGCTAAGCACTTCTCCCATTGCAAGAAAGATCAATCTAGTAGGCCAAACCAAACTGATAATTCGAAGAGACTTGCAAAGATAACCAATCATACATAAAAGAATTCAGAGAAGATTCAAATATTGTTCATAGATATACTTGATCATAAACCCACAATTCATCGGTCTCAACAAACACACAGCAAAAAGAAGATTACATAGAATAGATCTCCACAAGAGAGGGGGAGAACATTGTATTGAGATCCAAAAAGAGAGAAGAAGCCATCTAGCTACTAACTATGGACCCGTAGGTCTGAGGTGAACTACTCACACTTCATCGGAAGGGCTATGGTGTTGATGTAGAAGCCCTCCGTGATCGATGCCCCCTTCGGCAGAGCTCCGGAACAGGCCCCAAGATGGGATCTCGTGGATACAGAAAGTTGCAGCGGTGGAATTAGGTTCTTGGCTCCGTATCTGATCGTTTGGGGGTATGTAGGTATATATAGGAGGAAGGAGTACGTCGATGGAGCAACAGGGGGCCCACGAGGGTGGAGGGCGCGCCTAGGGGGGGGGGGTAGGCGCGCCCCCTACCTCGTGGCCTCCTCTTTTGTGTCTTGACGTAGGGTCCAAGTCTCCTAGGTCTTGTTCATTGAGAAAATCACGTTCCTGAAGGTTTCATTCCGTTTGGACTCCGTTTGATATTCCTTTTCTTAGAAACCCTAAAACAAGCAAAAAACAACAATTCTGGGCTGGGCCTCCGGTTAATAGGTTAGTCCCAAAATAATATAAAAGTGGATAATAAAGCCCAATAATGTCCAAAACAATAGATAATATAGCATGGAGCAATCAAAAATTATAGATACATTGGAGACGTATCAAGCATCCCCAAGCTTAATTCCTGCTCATCCTCGAGTAGGTAAATGATAAAAACAGAATTTTTTATGCGGAGTGCTACTTGGCATAATTTTAATGTAATTCTTCTTAATTGTGGTATGAATATTCAGATCCGAAAGATTCAAGACAAAAGTTCATATTGACATAAAAATAATAATACTTCAAGCATACTAACAAAGCAATTATGTCTTCTCAAAATAACATGGCCAAAGAAAGTTCATCCCTTCAAAATCATATAGTTTAGTCATGCTCCATTTTCGTCACACAAGAATGCTCTCATCATGCACAACCCCGATGACAAGCCAAGCAATGTTTCATAGTTTAGTAATCTCAAACCTATAAACTTTCACGCAATATATGAGCGCGAGCCATGGACATAGCACTATGGGTGGAATAGAATATAATGAGGGGGTTATGTGGAGAAGACAAAGAAGGAGAAAGTCTCACATCAATGAGGCTAATCAATGGGCTTTGGAGATGCCCACCGATTGATGTTAATGCAAGGAGTAGGGATTGCCATGCAACGGATGCACTAGAGCTATAAATGTATGAAAGCTCAACAAAAGAAACTAAGTGGGTGTGCATCCAACTTGCTTGCTCACGAAGACCTAGGGCACTTGAGGAGGCCCATTGTTGGAATATACAAGCCAAGTTCTATAATGAAAATTCCCACTAGTATATGAAAGTGACAAAACAAGAGACTCTCTATCATGAAGATTACTGTGCTACTTTGAAGCACAAGTGTGGCAAAGGATAGTAACATTATCCCTTCTCTCTTTTCTCTCATTTTTTATTTGGCCTTTCTCTCTCATTTTTTATATATGGACTTTCTCGCTCTCTTTTTATAATTCCTCACTTGGGACTATGCTCTAGAAAATGATGATCATCACACTTCTATTTATTTACAACTCAATGATTACAACTCGATACTAGAACAAAAGACGACTCTATATGAATGCCTCCGGCGGTGTACCGGGATATGCAATGGACCAAGAGTGACATGTATGAAAGAATTATGAACGGTGGCTTTGCCAAAAATACTATGTCAACTACATGATCATGCTAAGAAATGTGACAATAATGAATGTGTCATGATAAACGGAATGGTGGAAAGTTGCATGGCAATATATCTCGGAATGGCAATGGAAATGCCATAATAGGTAGGTATGGTGGCTGTTTTGAGGAAGATATAAGGAGGTTTATGATACGTCCATTTTGCATCATGCTTTTATATCAATATTTATCGCATTATGGACTGTTATTTCACTTTATATCACAATACTTATGGCTATTCTCTCTTATTTTACAAGGTTTACATAAGGAGGGAGAATGCCGGCAGCTGGAATTGTGGGCTGGAAAAGGAGCAAATATTAGAGACCTATTCTGTGCAACTCCAAAAGTCCTGAAACTCCATGGAACGTCCTAAAAGAAATAAAGAAAAATACACGCCAAAGATGAAGGCCAGGGACCCACACCCTTCTCACGAGGGTGGGGGGCACGCCCCCCCCCCCCCGGGCGCGCCCCCTACCTCGTGGGCCCCCTGGTGGCTCTCTGATGCCCATCTTCTCCTATATGAGGTCTTTCGATGAGAAAAAAATAAGGAGGAACTTTTCGGGACGAGACTCCGCCGCCATGAGGCGGAACCTTGGCGGATCCAATCTAGAGCTCCGGCAGAGCTGTTCTGCCGGGGATACTTCCCTCGCGGAGGGGGAAATCATCACCATCGTCATCACCAAGGCTCCTCTCATCGGGAGAGGGCAATCTCCATCAACATATTCACCAGCACCATCTCATCTCCAAACCCTAGTTCATCTCTTGTATCCAATTCTTGTCTCAAAGTCCGGGATTGGTGCTAGTAGGTTGCTGGTAGTGTTGATTACTCCTTGTAGTTGATGCTAATTGGTTTAATTGGTGGAAGATCATATGTTCAGATCCTATATGCATATTATTACCCCTCTGATTATGAACATGAATATGCTTTGTGAGTAATTACGTTCATTCCTGAGGACAAGGGAGAAGTCTTGCTATGAGTAGTCATGTGAATTTGGTATTCGTTTGATATTTTGATAAGATGCATGTTGTCTAGCCTCTAGTGGTGTTATGTGAACGTCGACTACATAACACTTCACCATTATATTGGGCCTAGAGGAAGGCATTGGGAAGTAATAAGTAGATGATGGGTTTCTAGAGTGATAGAAGCTTAAACCCTAGTTTATGCGTTGCTTCGTAAGGGGCTGATTTGGATCCACATGTTTCATGCTATGGTTAGGTTTACCTTAATACTTTTGTTGTAGTCGCGGATGCTTGCAATAGAGGTTAATCATAATTGGGATGCTTGTTCAAGTAAGAACAGCACCCAAGCACTGGTCCACCCACATATCAAATTATCAAAGTATCGAACGCGAATCATATGAGCGTGATGAAAACTAGCTTGACGATATTCCCATGTGTCCTCGGGAGCGCTTTTCCTATTATAAGAGTTTGTTCCGGCTTATCCTTTGCTACAAAAGGATTGGGCCACCTTGCTGCACTTTATTTACTTTTGCTACTTGTTGCTCGTTACAATTTATCCTATCACAAAACTATCTGTTACCACTTATTTCAGTACTTGCAGAGAATACCTTGCTGAAAACCGCTTATCATTTCCTTCTGCTCCTCGTTGGGTTCGACACTCTTACTTATCGAAAGGACTACGATAGATCCCCTATACTTGTGGGTCATTTCCGGGGAGTGTAGCGCCTTTGGTAGGTGGAATTTGGTAAGGAAAAATTTATATAGTGTGCTGAAATTTACTGTCACTTGTTACTATGGAAAGTAATTCTCTGAGGGGCTTGTTCGGGGTATCTTCACCCCGTCCAGTAGAGCAAAGAGTTGCTCCTCAACCTACTGAACCTATTGAAAATGAAATTCCTTATGAGTATCCTTCGGGTATGATAGAAAAATTGCTAGCTGATCCTTTTACAGGAGATGGAACAAAGCATCCTGATGAGCACTTAATATATGTGGATGAAGTTTGTGGATTATTTAAGCTTGCAGGTATACCCGATTATGTTGCTAAGAAGAAGGTCTTCCCTTTTTCTTTGAAGGGAGACACATTGGTATGGTATAGGCAATGTGATGATATGAGATCATGGGACTATAAAAGATTGAAGTTGGAATTTCATCAAAAGTATTACCCAATGCATCTTGTTCATCGTGATCGCAATTATATATATAATTTCTGGCCTCGTGAAGGAGATGCATCGCTCAAGCTTGGGGGAGGCTTAAATCAATGTTATATTCATGCCCCAATCATGAGCTCCAGAGAGAAATAATTATGCAAAGTTTTTATGCTCGCCTTTCTGAAAACAATCGCAACATGCTCGATACTTCTTGTGCTGGCTCTTTTATGATGAAGACTATTGAATTCAGATGGAATTTATTGGATAGAATTAAACGCAACTCTGAAGATTGGGACCTCGACGAAGGTAAGGAGTCAGGTATGACACCTAAGTTTGATTGTGTTAATTCTTTTATGGATACCGATATTTTCCGTAAGTTTAGCACTAAATATGGACTTGACTCTGAGATAGTAGCTTCTTTCTGTGAATCTTTTGCTACTTATGTTGATCTCCCTAAGGAGAAGTGGTTTAAATATCATCCTCCCATAGAAGTAAAAGTAGCTGCACCTATTAAAGTTGAAGAAAAGATTGTTAATTATAATGATCCTATTGTTCCTACTTCTTATATTGAGAAACCACCTTTCCCTGAATAAAGGATCATGCTAAAGCTGCAACTGTTGTTCGTAAAAGCAATATTAGAACTTATACACCTCCTGAGCAAGTTAAAGTAGAACATAATATTGCTATTGTTAAAGATCTCTTGTCTGATGATGGGCATGTTATTTAGTTCGAAGGTGAAACTACTAGAATTGCTAAGCCTTGTGCTAAAGATAAACATAGACCGGTGGTAGGCGTGCCTGTTATTTCTGTTAAAATAGGAGATCATTGTTATCATGGCTTATGTGATATGGGTGATAGTGCTAGTGTTATACCGCATACTTTATATGAAGAAATTAAAAATGAAATTGCACCTGCTGAGTTAGAAGATATTGATGTCACAATTAAACTTGCCAATAGAGATACTATTTCAGCAATGGGAATTGTTAGAGATGTTGAAGTCTTGTGTGGGAAAACTAAATATCCTGCTGATTTTCTTGTTCTTGGTTCCCCACAATATAGCTTTTGTCCCATTATATTTGGTAGACCCTTCTTAAATACTGTCAATGCTACCATAGATTGCACAAACAATGTTGTTACTGTTGGCTTGGATGATATGGTTCATGAGTTTAATTTCTCTAAATTTAGTAAACAACATCGTGAGGAAGAATTACCTAGTAAGGATGAGATTATTGGCCTTGCTTCTATTGCCGTACCTCCTAGTGATCCTTTAGAACACTATTTGCTAGACCATGAAAATGATATGTTCATGAATGAAGGAAGGGAAATAGATGAAGTATTCTTTAAACAGGAACCTATTCTAAAACACAATTTTCCTATTGAAATTTTAGGGGATCCTCCTCCACCCAAGGGTGATCCCGTGTTTGAGCTTAAACCTTTGCCTGATAATCTTAAATATTCTTATCTTGATGAAAAGAAGATATATCCTGTTATTATTAGTGCTAACCTTTCAGAGCATGAAGAAGAAAGATTATTAAAAACTCTGAAGAAGCATCGTGCTGCTATTGGATATACTCTTGATGATCTTAAGGGCATTAGTCCCACTCTATGTCAACATAAAATAAATTTGGAAGCAGATGCCAAACCAGTTCGTGATCCTCAACGACGTCTGAATCCTAAAATGAAAGAAGTGGTAAGAAAAGAAATACTAAAGCTTCTGGAGGTAGGTATAATCTATCACGTTGCTGATAGTGAGTGGGTAAGTCCTGTCCATTGTGTTCCTAAGAAGGGAGGTATTACTGTTGTTCCTAATGATAAAGATGAATTGATTCCACAAAGAATTATCACAGGTTATAGGATGGTAATTGATTTCCGCAAATTAAATAAAGCTACTAAGAAAGATCATTACCCCTTACCCTTTATTGATCAAATGCTAGAAAGATTATGCAAACGTACACACTATTGCTTTCTAGATGGTTATTTTGGTTTCTCTCAAATACCTATGTCGGCTAAAGATCAATCAAAGACTACTTTTACATGCCCTTTTGGTACTTTTGCTTATAGACGTATGCCTTTTGGTTTATGTAATGCACCTGCTACCTTTCAAATATGCATGATGGCTATATTCTCTGACTTTTGTGAAAAGATTTGTGAGGTTTTCATGGACGACTTTTCTGTCTCTGGTTCCTCTTTTGACGATTGCTTGAGCAATCTTGGTCGACTTTTGCAGAGATGTGAAGAAACTAATCTTGTCTTGAATTGGGAAAAGTGCCACTTTATGGTTAATGAAGGTATTGTCTTGGGGCACAAAGTTTCTGAAAGAGGTATTGAAGTTGATAAAGCCAAGGTTGATGCTATTGAAAAGATGCCATGTCCCAAGGACATCAAAGGTATAAGAAGTTTCCTTGGTCATGCCGGATTTTACAGGAGGTTCATTAAGGACTTCTCAAAAATTTCTCGGCCTCTGACTAATTTATTGCAAAAAGATATACCATTTGTCTTTGATGATGATTGTGTAGAAGCATTTGAAATACTTAAGAAATCATTAGTATCTGCACCTATTTTTCAGCCACCTGATTGGAATTTACCCTTTGAAATTATGTGTGATGCTAGTGATTATGCTATAGGTGCTGTTCTAGGGCAAAGAGTTGATAAGAAATTAAATGTTATCCATTATGCTAGTAAGACTCTAGACAATGCTCAAAGATATTATGCTACTACTGAAAAGGAACTTTTAGCAGTTGTATTTGCTTGCGATAAGTTTAGATCTTATATTGTTGATTCTAAAGTAACTATTCATACTGATCATGCTGCTATTAAATATCTCATGGAAAAGAAAGATGCTAAACCTAGACTTATTAGATGGGTTCTCTTGCTACAAGAATTTGATTTGAATATTATTGATAGAAAGGGAGCTGAGAACCCCGTTGCAGACAACTTATCTAGGTTAGAAAATATTCTTGATGACCCACTACCTATTAATGATGACTTTCCTGATGAACAATTAAATGTTATAAATACTTCTCGTAGTACTCCATGGTATGCTGATTATGCTAATTATATTGTTGCTAAGTTTATACCACCTAGCTTCACATACCAACAAAAGAAAAAGTTCTTCTATGATTTGAGACATTACTTTAGGGATGACCCACATCTTTATAAAGAAGGAGTAGATGGTGTTATTAGACGTTGTGTACCTGAGCATGAACAGGAACAGATCCTACGCAAGTGTCATTCCGAGTCTTATGGAGGACACCACGCTGGAGATAGAACTACACATAAGGTATTGCAATCTAGTTTTTATTGACCTACTCTCTTCAAGGATGCCTGTAAGTTTGTCTTGTCTTGCGATGAATGTCAAAGAATTGGTAATATTAGTAGATGTCAATAAATGCCTATGAATTATTCACTTGTTATTGAACCGTTTGATGTTTGGGGGTTTGATTATATGGGACCTTTTCCTGCCTCTAAGGGGTACACACATATTCTAGTTGCTGTTGATTACGTTACTAAGTGGGTAGAAGCTATTCCAACTAGTAGTGCTGATCATAACACTTCTATTAAAATGCTTACAGAAGTTATTTTTCCGAGGTTTGGAGTCCCTAGATATTTAATGACTAATGGTGGTTCACACTTTATTCATGGTGCCTTCCGTAAAATGCTTGCTAAATATGATGTTAATCACAGAATTGCATCTCCTGATCACCCACAGTCTAGTGTTCAAGTAGAATTGAGCAATAGAGAGCTCAAATTAATTTTGCAAAAGACTGTTAATAGGTCTAGAAAGAATTGGTCTAAGAAACTTGATGATGCATTATGGGCTTATAGAACTGCATATAAAAATCCTATGGGTATGTCTCCATATAAAATGGTTTATGGAAAAGCATGTCACTTACCTCTCGAACTAGAACATAAGGCATATTGGGCTATTAAAGAGCTTAACTATGATTTTAAACTTGCCGGTGAAAAGAGGTTATTTGATATTAGCTCACTTGATGAATGGAGAACCCAAGCTTATGAAAATGCCAAGTTGTTTAAAGAAAAAGTTAAAAGATGGCATGACAAAAGGATACAAAAGCGTGAGTTTAATGTAGGTGATTATGTATTGCTATACAACTCTCGTTTAAGATTTTTTACAGGAAAACTGCTCTCTAAATGGGAAGGCCCCTATGTTATCAAAGAGGTCTATCGTTCCGGTGCCATAAAAATAAACAACTTCGAGGGCACAAATCCAAAGGTGGTAAACGGTCAAAGAATCAAACATTATATCTCAGGTAATCCCATAAATGTTGAAACCAATATTATTGAAACCGTAACATCGGAAGAATACATAAGGGACACTTTTCAGAATGTTTTAGACTTCGAAAAGGAATAGGTATGTGGTACGGTAAGTAAACTGACTCCAAAACAATTTTTAAGGCAATATATCTCCATTTTGGAATATTTAGAAAAATAGAAAAATAAGTAGCAGTCCGGGAAGGACACGAGGGCCTCACGAGGGTGGTGGGCGCGCCCTACCCCCTGGGCGCGCCCCCCTACCTCATGAGCGCCTCGTGTGCTTTCCGGACTCCATTTTCTTGCATGTTATGTATTTTGGTTGGTAAAAATTCATTATATATTCTCCCGAAGGTTTTGACTCCCGTATCACGCAAAAATCTCCTATCTTTGTTTCGAGCTGTCCTGTTGCAGAGTAAATCAACATGTCTTCCCAGGATTTGGAAGGAGAAAGCTATGTGGATGATTACTTAGCAAATCCAAAGGTCTATGGAGATGTGGAACATGATGGATGGACCACGGAGGAAGAAGAGGACTATGAACCCAAGGAGAAGGAGGAGACGAGCTCAGATGAAGATGAAGTACCATTACCTCAACCTGGGGACATGCACGTGGAGTTTAAAAAGTCAAGTCTCCCTAATAGGGTAAAGAAACCCAAGTTCGAGTTTATCCCTTTTCGTCTCTTGCAGGAAAATAAGCAGGACCTATGCAAAAAGATATTAACCTTGGAGTGGGAAATTGATGATCTGAGGGATCAAAATGTCGTCCTCAAGCGCAAATTAAGGGAGAAGACTAAGCCATCAACTAAGCCAACAACACCACCACCTTCTTCACCGACAAAGGAGATATAATCACATGGGTATGCGCACTCCCCTTGGTAACTGCCAAGCTTGGGGGAGGTGCCCCGGTATTGTATCACAATCACAACTCCTATCTTTACCGTTTTTCTTAGTTCGATCCTATTAGTAGTATCTTGATCTAGTAGAATTAAGTTTATGGCATGATCTAGTTTTGAGTTTTGCTTTATGATCCCTCTATGTAATCGAGTCCGTGAGCTATATATAATAAAGATTAGTGTTGAGTCAAGGGCTTGATCATTTTGCCATTATCTTGGTTGAATAAAAGAAAAGAGAAAAAGAATAAAAAGAAACAGAAAGTTCATATTGATCTTATTGAGAGTAATGACTTCACATAGAAAGAGTATGATGATTAAAAGTTGTTGGGAGTTGGCAGACATAGCTTTGGTCATTGTTGCAATTAATAGGAAGTAATAAGGAAAGAGAGGTTTTCACATATAGATATATTATCATTGACATCTTTTATGATTGGGAGCACTCATTAAAATATGACATGCTAAAGAGTTGATGTTGGACAAGGAAGACAATGTAATGAGTTATGTCTTTCTTATATCTGAGATAAAGTATGTTGTCATGGTTCCTCTAACTTGTTGAGCTTGCCTTCCCCCCTCATGCTAGCCAAATTCTCAGCACCAGGTAGAAATACTACTTGTGCTTCCAAATATCCCTAAACTACTTTTGCCATGAGAGTCCACCATATCTACCTATGGATTGAGTAAGATCCTTCAAGTAAGTTGTCATCGGTGCAAAGAAATAAAAATTGCTCTAAATATATATGATTGATTGGTGTGGGAGAAATAAGCTTTATACGATCTTGTGATGTGGAAGTAATAAAAGTGACGGACTGCATAATAAAGGTTCATATCACAAGTGGCAATATAAAGTGACGTTCTTTCACATTGAAATTTTATATATCCAACCATAAAAGCGCATGGCAACCTTTGCTTCCCTCTGCGAAGGGCCTATCCTTTATTATTATCCTCTACCTTATGCAAGAGTCACGGTGATATTCACCTTTTCTTTTTCATTTTATCCTTTGGCAAGCTCAGCATGTTGGAAAGAACATGATATATATATATATATATATATATATATAATTGGATGTAGGGGAGCATGAACCATTATTGTTGAGATTACCCTTGAGGTAAAAGGTTGTGGGGCAAAACTATAAGCCCCTATCTTTCTCTATGTCTGACTAAAACTCTGTAACCACAAGTATCGCGTGAGTGTTAGCAATTATGGAGGACTAAATGATAGTTGAGTATGTGGACTTGCTTTTTAGCTCTAACATAGACTCTTTCCGATGTTATGATAAATTGCAATTGCTTCAATGACTGAGATTATAGTTTGTTGGAACCCAATAAGGTTTATGATTTATACTTTTGCATTGTGAATAGATCATCACTTGAACATAAGTAATCATATGACAAAACCTATATATGTTGTTATAAGAATAATCATGATGCCTTCATGTCCATATTTTATTTTTATCGACGCCTCTACCTCTAAACATGAGAACATATTTATTGTTATCGGCTTTTCGCTTGAGGACAAGCGAGGTCTAAGCTTGGGGGAGTTGATACGTCCATTTTGCATCATGCTTTTATATTGATATTTATCGCATTATGGACTGTTATTTCACTTTATATCACAATACTTATGGCTATTCTCTCTTATTTTACACGGTTCACATAAGGAGGGAGAATGCCGGCAGCTGGAATTCTGGGCTGGAAAAGGAGCAAATATTAGAGACCTATTCTGCGCAACTCCAAAAGTCCTGAAACTCCACGGAACGTCTTAAAAGAAATAAAGAAAATTCCACGCCAAATATGAAGGCCAGGGGGCCCACACCCTTCTCACGAGGGTGGGGGGCGCCCCCCTAGGGCGCGCCCCCTACCTCGTGGGCCCCCTGGTGGCTCTCTGATGCTCATCTTCTCCTATATGAGGTCTTTCGATGAGAAAAAAATAAGGAGGAACTTTTCGGGACGAGACTCCGCCGCCATGAGGCGGAACCTTGGCGGATCCAATCTAGAGCTCCGGCAGAGCTGTTCTGCCGGGGATACTTCCCTCCCGGAGGGGGAAATCATCACCATAGTCATCACCAACACTCCTCTCATCGGGAGAGGGAAATCTCCATCAACATCTTCACAAGCACCATCTCATCTCCAAACCCTAGTTCATCTCTTGTATCCAATTCTTGTCTCAAAGTCCGGGATTGGTGCTAGTAGGTTGCTAGTAGTGTTGATTACTCCTTGTAGTTGATGCTAATTGGTTTAATTGGTGGAAGATCATATGTTCAGATCCTATATGCATATTATTACCCCTCTGATTATGAACATGAATATGCTTTGTGAGTAATTACGTTCGTTCCCGAGGACAAGTGAGAAGTCTTGCTATGAGTAGTCATGTGAATTTGGTATTCGTTTGATATTTTGATAAGATGTATGTTGTCTAGCCTCTAGTGGTGTTATGTGAACGTCGACTACATAACACTTCACCATTATATTGGTCCTAGAGGAAGGCATTGGGAAGTAATAAGTAGATGATGGGTTGCTAGAGTGACAGAAGCTTAAACCCTAGTTTATGCGTTGCTTCGTAAGGGGCTGATTTGGATCCACATGTTTCATGCTATGGTTAGGTTTACCTTAGTAATTTTGTTGTAGTTGCGGATGCTTGCAATAGAGGTTAATCATAAGTGGGATGCTTTTTCAAGTAAGAACAGCACCCAAGCACCGGTCCACCCACATATCAAATTATCAAAGTATCGAACATGAATCATATGAGCGTGATGAAAACTAGCTTGACGATATTCCCATGTGTCCTCGGGAGCGCTTTTCCTATTATAAGAGTTTGTTCCAGCTTTTCCTTTGCTACAAAAGGATTGGGCCACCTTGCTGCACTTTATTTACTTTTGTTACTTGTTGCTTGTTACAATTTATCCTATCACAAAACTATCTGTTACCACTTATTTCAGTACTTGCAGAGAATACCTTGCTGAAAACCGCTTATCATTTCCTTCTGCTCCTCGTTGGGTTCGACACTCTTACTTATCGAAAGGACTACGATAGATCCCCTATACTTGTGGGTCATTTGTTTATGTGTGAAAGAGTGTATTATATCACGGGGTTTGGATGCACTGGCGAAGTTTGCGCCAACTCTCAATGTGAGAAAGGGCAATGCACGGTACCGAAGAGGCTAGCAAGGATGGAAGGGTGAGAGTGTGTATAATCCATGGACTCAACATTAGTCATAAAGAACTCACATACTTATTGAAAAAATCTACAAGTCATCAAAAACCTCGGCACTACGCGCATGCTCCTAGGGTGATAGATTGGTAGGAAAAGACCATCGCTCGTCCCCGATTGCCACTCATAAGGAGGACAATCAAATAACACCTCATGTTTCAAATTTGTTACATAACGTTTACCATAAATGCATGCTATGGGACTTGCAAACTTCAACACAAGCATTTCTCAATTTCACAACTACTCAACTAGCACGACTTTGATATTATTTCCTCCATATCTCAAAACAATCATCAAGCATCAAATTCTCTTAGTATTCAAAACACTCATAAGAAAATTTTACTAATTGTGAATACCTAGCATATTTGAATTTTAAGAAAATTACCATGCTATTTAAGACTCTCAAAATAATCTAAGTGAAGCATGAGAGATCAATAGTTTCTATAAAACAAATCCACCACCGTGCTTTAAAAGATATAAGTGAAGTACTAGAGCACTACTATATAACTCAAAAGATATAAGCGAAGCACATAGAGTATTCTAACAAATTCCAAATAATGTATGGCACTCTCAAAAGGTGTGCAGAGCAAGGATTATTGTGGTAAACTAAAAAGTAAAGACTCAAATCATACAAGACGCTCCAAGCAAAACACATATCATGCGGTGAATAAAAATATAGCTCCAAGTAAAGTTACCGATAGAAGTAGATGAAAGAGGGGATGCCTTCCGGGGCATCCCCAAGCTTTGGCTTTTAGGTGTCCTTAGATTATCTTGGGGGTGCCATGGGCATCCCCAAGCTTAGTCTCTAGCCACTCCTTGTTCCATAATCCATCAAATCTTTACCCAAAACTTGAAAACTTCACAACACAAAACTCAAAGTAGAAAATCTCGTGAGCTCCGTTAGCGAAAGAAAAAAATGGACCACTTCAAGGTACTGTAATGAACTCATTCTTTATTTATATTGGTGTTAAACCTACTGTATTCCAACTTATCTATGGTTTATAAACTATTTTACTAGCCATAGATTCATCCAAATAAGCAAACAACACACGAAAAACAGAATCTGTCAAAAACAGAACAGTCTATAGTAATATGTACCTAGCGCAAGATATGGAACCCCAAAAATTCTAAAATAAATAGATGGACGTGAGTAATTTATCTATTAATCATCTGCAAAAAGAATTAACTAAATATCACTTTCCAAATAAAATTGGCAGCAGTTCTCGTCAGCGCTAAAGTTTCTGTTTTTTTACAGCAAGTGTAACAAGACTTTCCCCAAGTCTTCCCAACGGTTCTACTTGACACAAACACACAAAAAACACAACCAAAATAGAGGCTATATAAATTATTTATTACTATACAGGAGCAAAAAGCAAGGAATAAAAATAAAATTGGTTTGCCTCCCAACAAGCGCTATCATTTAACGCCCCTAGCTAGGCATAACAAGCAAGGAAAGATCTAGGTATTGCCATAATAATAAGATAGATCATTAAAACTCATTTCATATTCTCTACATTCGGCGGCAAGTTTTCTTTGAGGCAAGAAAAAGTAATCAAAAGGGCTAAATTTAATGGGGCAAAAGTCCCCAAGATCAACCTTAGGAGGTATAGGTTCCTCCTTTGGTCCTTCGTATTGCACAACCAATTCATCATTGTAAGCATTCTTTTGACAGAACTTTGTGAGCCTATATTCAACATAATATCCTAGTTCATTATTTAGAATAGCTAAACCATCATTAAGTTCAGAAATTCTACCATCTAAACATTGGTAGGAATGTTTTTTCTAAGATTTTCATTGAAAGCAACATAGTCTAGAGATTGAAAACGCATTATTTCTTCTTGATCAAAGAGGATGGCCTCTATGGGAGGACGACAAGCGTCCACCCTACAATGTGCAAAGATTTCTTTTGCCTTTTTTATTATGAATGTAAACTTATGAGCCAAAAAGATAGTAGCGACACGCTTAACAGAAGAATGTTCAATATTAGAAAATTCTAGGAAAATCCTTTGTATGCAAGGGTGCATGTGCATGAATTGTCTTTCAAGTTCAACTACAAGCATGGCAATAGCGTTCGCAAGACTACTAGTTCTATGAAGGATAGAACTACCCATAGAAGGTAAAGCACCAGCACAAGTAAAGAAATCTTGAATAACTCCTTTTCCAATAATATTACCACTACCAACACGGATTTTTTTCTATGTAAGATGGGTGGTTCTTTAGTAGGAGCATCAGAATTTTTCATGATATTATTATTGTCCATATCGACAATAATTTCCCCAATTTCAGACATAGAGGTAGAAGGTAAGGGACTAGCCATAACGACAAGCAAACAAACTAACATACAAGCAAACAAAAAGCAATCGGGCAAAAAGAGGCAAATAGAGAAAGAGAGGGCGAATAAAATGGCAAGGGTGAAGTGGGGGAGAGCAAAATGAGAGGCGAATGGCAAATAATGTAATGCGGGAGATAAGGGTATGTGATGGGTACTTGGTATATTAACTTTTGCGTAGACCTGCCCGGCAACGGCGCCAGAAATCCTTCTTGCTACCTCTAGAGCACTGTGTTGGTTTTCCCCGAAGAGGAAGGGATGATGCAGCAAAGTAGCGTAAGTATTTCCCTCAGTTTTTGAGAACCAAGGTATCAATCCAGTAGGAGGCTACGCGCGAGTCCCTCGCACCTGCACAAAACAAATAAATCCTCACAACCAACGCGATAAGGGGTTGTCAATCCCTACACGGCCACTTACGAGAGTGAGATCTGATAGATATGATAAGATAATATTTTTGGTATTTTTGTGATAAAGATGCAAAGTAAAATAAAAGCAAAGTAAAAGCAAAGGAAATAACTAAGTATTGGGAGATTAATATGATGAAGATAGACCCGGGGCCATAGGTTTCACTAGTGGCTTCTCTCGAGAGCATAAGTATTCTACGGTGGGTGAACAAATTACTGTTGAGCAATTGACAGAATTGCGCATAGTTATGAGAATATCTAGGTATGATCATGTATATAGGCATCACGTCCGAGACAAGTAGACCGACTCCTGCTTGCATCTACTACTATTACCCCACTCATCGACTGCTATCCAGCATGCATCTAGAGTATTAAGTTAATCAAAACAGAGTAACGACTTAAGCAAGATCACATGATGTAGAGGGATAAACTCATGCAATATGATGAAAACCCCATCTTGTTATCCTCGATGGCAACAATACAATACGTGCCTTGCTGCCCCTACTGTCACTAGGAAAGGACACCGGAAGATTGAACCCAAAGCTAAGCACTTCTCCCATTGCAAGAAAGATCAATCTAGTAGGCCAAACCAAACTTATAATTCGAAGAGACTTGCAAAGATAACCAATCATACATAAAAGAATTCAGAGAAGATTCAAATAGTGTTCATAGATAGACTTGATCATAAACTCACAATTCATCGGTCTCAACAAACACACCATAAAAAGAAGATTACATCGAATAGATCTCCACAAGAGAGGGGGAGAACATTGTATTGAGATCCAAAAAGAGAGAAGAAGCCATCTAGCTACTAACTATGGACCTGTAGGTCTGAGGTGAACTACTCACACATCATCGGAGGGGCTATGGTGTTGATGTAGAAGCCCTCCATGATCGATGCCCCCTCCGGCGGAGCTCCGGAACAGGCCCCAAGATGGGATCTCGTGGATACAAAAAGTTGCGGCGGTGGAATTAGGGTTTTGGCTCTGTATCTGATCGTTTGGGGGTACGTAGGTATATATAGGAGGAAGGAGTACGTCGGTGGAGCAACAGGGGGCCCACGAGGGTGGAGGGCGTTCCTGGGGGGTAGGCGCGCCCCCTACCTCGTGGCCTCCTCTTTTGTGTCTTGACGTAGGGTCCAAGTCTCATGGGTCTTGTTCGTTGAGAAAATCACGTTCCCGAAGGTTTCATTCCGTTTGGACTCCGTTTGATATTCCTTTTCTTTTAAACCCTAAAACAGGCAAAAAACAACAATTCTGGGCTGGACCTCCAGTTAATAGGTTAGTCCCAAAAATAATATAAAAGTGGATAATAAAGCCCAATAATGTCCAAAACAGTAGATAATATAGCATGGAGCAATCAAAAATTATAGATATGTTGGAGATGTATCACCCATCATCTACTTATTACTTCCCGATGCCTTCCTCTAGGCCCAAATAATGGTGAAGTGTCATGTAGTCGACGTTCACATAACACCACTAGAGGAGAGACAAAATACATCTCATCAAAATATCGAACGAACACCAAATTCACATGACTACTAATAGCAAGACTTCTCCCATGTCCTTAGGAAACAACATAACTACTCACAAAGCATATTCATGTTCATAATCAGAGGGGTATTAATATGCATATAGGATCTGAACAGATGATCTTCCACCAAATAAACAACTGCATCAACTACAAGGAGTAATCAACACTACTGGCAACCCACAGGTACCAATCCCAGACTTAGATACAAGAATTGGATACAAGAGATGAACTAGGGTTTGAGAGGAGATGGTGCTGGTGAAGATGTTGATGGAGATTGACCCCCTCCCGATCAGAGGATTGTTGGTGATAACGATGGTGATGGTTTCCCCCTCCCGGAGGGAAGTTTCCCTGGCAGAACAGCTCCGCCAGAGCCCTAGATTTGTTCCGCCAAGGTTCCACCTCGTGGCGGCGGAGTCTCGTCCCGAAATCTTGCTTATGAATTTTTCCTCAACGAAAGACTCCATATAGCAGAAGATGGGCATCGGAGGGCCACCAGGGGGCCCACGATGCAGGGGGTGTGCCTAGGGGGTAGGGCACGCCCCCACCCTCGTGGCCAGGGTGTGGCCCCCCTTTGGAACTTCTTGCGCTCAGTATTTTTTATATATTCTGAAAATAACTTCCGTGAAGTTTCAGGACTTTTGGAGCTGTGCAGAATAGGTCTCTAATATTTGCTCCTTTTCCAGCCTAGAATCCCAGCAGCTGACATTCTCCCTCTTTATGTAAACCTTGTAAAATAAGAGAGAATAAGCATAAGTATTGTGACATAATGTGTAATAACAGCCCATAGTGCAATAAATATCGATATAAAAGCATGATGCAAAATGGACGTATCATCCTCTAAATGTGCTTTCTGTTTTTTAGGTCAGGGGCCTGTTTGTAGAACTCTTTTTATAGAATGGTCCCTGAACTTCGTCGGGCTATAACTTTTTGCTCGAGACTCCGATTGAGGTGAATCCAACGCCCACATCTTTGTCTCATCGAGTCCGTTATGTTGGTATCATTTTCACTATGGTTTGACATACTGGATATGACCACTTTGCCCTTGCCCGTAAACAGCCCCCTTCGCGAGAGAACTATTTCCGGCGATTCTTTCTGCGGCTTCACTGCACTTCTCCCCGGAGCCTTCTTCATCCCCAGGCAAGCCACAACCACCATTTGCATGATAGCCATGCAGTAGCATTGGTTTTCAACTTGAATCTTTAATAACTGTATGTTTGTTTTGCTACTGCTATTATTTCAGTTATGCTTATGGATCGGTGATTAACGTCATGCTATGTTTTCTTGCACTTTGTTATCATGTTCTACTTGCTAGTATTATTTTCATATTGCTATGCTTGATAGTAGTACATGTTGGGTTGGTCATGTTCTTCGGTGCATGACTAACGTCGGTTACCGAGTACCACTGATATGCATTAGTCCTTTGCTGTTAGTTGGTTAAGTGTTTACTTGGTAATGTTATTTATGTGTTCTTGAATGTTATTTATTGTTGATGTTAGTGGTCATGTTATGCTATGAGTAGTGTTGTACCTGTGATATTCATGCTCGTCATTATGCCATGCTGAGTTGGATATGATTCATTGTTGATATGGTTGATAGTTATGTTGTACCCTCATGCTCATGTTGATATCATGCTCATGCATTGTAATTGCATCATTTTATTTTATCATGGCTTGGCATATTGCATTCAAGTTTAACCGGATTAAATTGAACTTGAACAACTGTTAGCTGAGTCATGGTGCCACCATATCGAGCTGACCAATGCAACCACACTTGCCTTTATGGGAGGGTCCTAACTGGGTCCATTGTTGTGCCTCTCACCGGTGCCTCCAACGAGGGAAGGTTATGCGCGAGCGCTACCTTGGCCAGGTAGGACGGCATAAGCCTTGTGAGCTCGAGTTTGGTTATGTGCACATGTCCTTGTTTGTGACCATTTTTGTTTTGCCATGATGGTGGCTGTTTTGCCACGACGGTGGCCGTGATGCCTTTTGTAGGCACGGGGCCACCCAGGACTGAACCCCAAGGGGGTGTTGGTCGGAGTGGCCGGGAGAGTGTCATGGCAGTAGGACGGTTTTGTCGGAACGCCGTTGGTCCACCCGAAAAGGGAGTGCGAGGCCATGGGTTTTTTGGTGTGGGTAAAGTGTGCTACCTCTGCAGAGTGTATATTAAATCTATCAATAGCCGCGCCCGCGGATAAGGGCCCAGTTCGTAGTTGGTCACACTATGGGTCAATAGTAATAATAATAAGTTGCTTAATAACAACCCTGGTTCGATGATGAGAATGAGATTGGTTGTGATCGTGAGATGATCACCATGGTATCGAGGATACCGAGTTGATGGATATTTGTGATTGTGATCGTGAGATGATCACTATGGCATCGAGGATACCGAGTTGATGGATGTTTGTGATTGTGATCGTGAGATGATCACCGTGGTATCAAGGATATCGAGTTGATGGATATTTGTGGTGTTATGCGAGAGTCAAGGGTAAAGATCAAGCTCCTTGTGGTCATTTAATGATTACTACGGTATGGCTAATACCAAGCTTGATTGGGTCCTGAGATGATCGTATGATATCCGTGTTAGTTACAAGGTAACCCGAACAGAGTAAGTTGGTGCATGATAACGTCATCATGTTGCATGATAGTGTCATCATGTTGATATGTTCATGCCATGCTCGTATTGTTCTAGCTGTATCATGTTATTAATGCCATGTTGTTCTGATAGTATCATGTTAATCCTTGTTAACCTGTAATTGCCATGCTATTGCCTGTCTTGATTGCTTTGGTTGTTGTGAGCATGCAAGTACATTCAATGTACTGACCTGGCGTGTCATACCAGTTTGCAGGTCATGCCGGATTTGATTGCTTGTTTGCCGTGGATCCCTAGCCACCACTTTCTATCCTTTTTTGAACCAATAATAGATATGTTCCTTATCCAGTTTGTACTACCTTTTCCCTTTATTTCCCTTTTCAACCAAGAGACCGGTTGGGTATCTAGTCTGTACTACTTTCCCCCTATTATTTCTTCTTTGAATCAAGTCCTAGATTCATGCTACGACTTTCCCACCTTTCTTCGTTGTTTGAACCAAGTCCTAGATTCGACTGCATGAAGTAGCTTTTCCTAATAATACTAAAAATTTAGTTGGCTTTGAAAAAGCCGATGGAAGTAGAAAATGATCCACATGCAGACACATGGGGAGCTGGGGCAGTAGAGAAGGCCGATTTCGAAGGAACTTATACCTGAGGGTAATCAGGATGTCGGCAGCGGCAGGTCGGATCTGCGCACAATACGGCAGGGACGAAGAAGGGTCAGAGGACCTCCCGAGGCGGTGCTGTGTTGGAGAGAATGGCACAGTCAGAGGATTGGGACCCACCGGCAGCTGTGGGTTTCCTCCCTCGCCGCCGATGACCGCGTGAATGATGTACCTAGTCCTCTACACACACCGGCTGAAGGTATCTGGTTGGATCTGTGACCAGCGGTGAGCAGAGAGAAAATATTTCTACCGCTGTCTTGTTTAGATCTAGAGAGGATGAGAGAATGAAGAGAGCAACCCTAGTAAACTTATTCTACGCTCCGGCCATCCTACCGTAATAAAGCACCCAACCAAATCCACCCCGCATGTAAACTTCCCTCCTGTAGTAATTGGTGGTAAAAGGATCCATGGGTATTACTACTGGAAACTAAGTGTATTACGATAGAACCTAAACCTACGATTAAGTCATAAACGAGTCTACCACATTTACTACAAACTGCAAGGTGTTTTACCAACAAGTTTAATGCCAGATTAAGTAGTAAACGAATCTAGTATTTTACTACAGAACATTAAGCATCTTACAGAATGAACAAAACAATTATTCCATGGGTTGAGCACTGAATAGCATGTGCATATGTAGTAAATAGGTTATCATTTTTACTACATGTTACATAGGACTTTACCACCGATTGTTCATGCAATCTTTCACAGTAAAGAGACCAGTAAATTTTACTATATCGTACATAAGACATTACTATCAATTTATGACCATGCCTATATAGTAATGAAGTTAACATTTTTACTACATGTCACACAGGTTATTACTATCAATTTATGACCATGCATCCATGGTAACGAAGTCAACACTTTTTACTACATGTCACATAGGCTATTACGATCGAGTGGGAAGAGAACCATGAGGATGTGCGCATGTTTTCTTGTTGATTGGGTGCACCGGACAACCGGAGCACAAAATAAGGGTTTTGCGCTCAGGCGCAGTTTAGCGCCACCGTATATATATATACATATATATATATGTATATATATATATAGTGGAGTGATTATCTTTTTCTCTCCACAACAAGCGTTTCAATTTGTGTACATGGCATTAAAGAAAAGAAACTCGCTATTTAACGTGATTAATTGTATGAATCCTACTTACTAGTAGTAGTATTGTTCACTTGTGCTCCCCAGCCCTCCATTCATTGAACAACCCCCACGGGTGAATAAACATATAGTACTAGTATTTATATAGAAAGAACAAGCTCGAACTATTTTGGCTTTGAGATATCGATGGTATAGTTTGACCACATTGCATCAATGGACTCAGTACTTTGAAGTAACCTATACATATAAACACATGCATGGGTTACATTCTGAATCGCTAGCTAGAGCTTGAACTGTATTTGTTTACATGTACCACCTTTTTCTTTTGCTTTTCTGCTCCATGGTGCAATTCATTGATACAAAATTATACTATGAGTAGTTAAAATTTGAGGGCGGGGCTTTTCCAGGGCAGTACACGCGACAGTTTTCGCATAGGCAGTTTGACAAAGAGGCGAGGAGGGTGAGGGAGCAGCGGATTCAACTTACTGCTGGAAAGGTATGGCTGTGCGATTTGACGGCACATTACTGCTGGAAATACAGGGTCCTGTGATATGACTACTCACTATAGTCATTAATTACTAGCGCTACGACTGGGGTGATGACCCCCCTTCCGTTCCCCACTCTAATCTGGTGCATGACACGTCGACCCGGATGCTGGCTCTCCCACATGTCGGCGAAGTATGTAAGAAGGAGCAAATAATCATGCAGTATATATAGTGTATATACTAGTACTACGTACTACTCACATCAGAGGAGTGTGAACCATGGCAGCCCAGTGAACCAGCAGGCGATAGGCCATAGAAAAAAATGTGGTGATATGGCCATAAAAAACAATGTGCTACAGTCCAGTCTCTAGCATGTATAGTACTCCTCCTCTTCCTCCTCCTCTCGGTCCATCGCCATCATACTTTCCCCATTCCTGTGCTTTCAGTATCCTGCGAATCAAAGAGGCCCTTAGACTGGTTTAGGTCCGGCCGTTTTTTCTAAATGTGTTATGTCCAAAATTTAATGAACGTGTTCTGAGTTCTATGAAAATAACCCAGTTTGCATGTAGTAATCCATTTGTTTATTTATTCTTCTATGGGGGGTTTGCATGTAATTCATGAGGTCTGAAATGTAAAGTACGCCGGCATGGTTGCTTATGGTCCGAGTCGTGCATCAACTAGAACCCAGATGCTCTATGTCCCACATGTCGGCGAAAGGGTGCATGTGGAAATAGCCTAGGAGTACATATAGGAGGACAAATGCGTGAAAAAATATGTACTATGAAGCGTAGCTGTGGTTCTAAAAGGAGACCCAAAGTGATGACAGGTATAGGTCGCACGCACCCAACTAGTGGTACTAGACATACGACTACTTTTTCCATAAAAAAAGAGGTACGAGTACTTAGTACTCCTATTCTATCAACAAGAGTCCCATCTAACAACAGCGTCCGTGCTACAGCTAGCTCTTCTCCCTTGTTTCTCTCTTCTAATTCTAACTCAGCCAACACACGGTGGGCGGGGTGGGGATTTGCCAATAGTCAGTTTGCTCAACTGCGGCCCCACTTGACAGTGAAAATGCCAAGACAACAAGCGCTCCCTGGCTTGAGCGGTGTGCCAGATCGACCGTGTGGGGGTGCGACGCGAACGGCACATGCATGTTGTACTTGTTCCACTTTCTCGTTTTGAACTCGTGACATGTAGTAACACTCAGTTTTGAATATATATAAGTTTCGTTGTCACCCCAATATATACAGTACTCCCTCCATGTAGGTTGAGTCGCTGAAGTCAAAATTACACAAAAAACACGATGACGACAGACCAGTCTACCTCCGTCCTAGTTTATTGCTCCCCATCGTAATATGTGCCAAATTTTGACCATAAATTTTACTAACAAAAGGTTAATGCATGTCACAAAACTATATCATTGAAAACTATGTCCAAATACAAATCAAACGATATAATGTTTGTTGACATGCACTAACATTTTGTCAATTAAATTTTTGGTCAAAATTTAGCACAAATTACAAAAGGGACTAAAACCAAGACCTAGGTAGTACACCACGACAAAGACAGTGATACTACATATAATTAATGCCAAATAAGAGCAAGGGATCACACATGTCATTTACGACTGGAATGAAAATGCCATACACTAATAAAACATTAAGGCCACGAGGCGATGCAGTGCTGGTTACAGGAGGCAAGAAGAAAGCCGCATCCATCGACGACGTCCACCTCCTCGACTCAGGGTGCTGGATGACGACCCACAAGTATAGGGGATCAATTGTAGCTCTTTTCGATAGGTAAGAGTGTCGAATCCAACGAGGAGCAGAAGGAAATGACAAGTAGCTTTCAGTAAGGTAATGCCTGCAAGTGCTGAAATTGTAAGTAACTGAGTAGTTTGATAGCAAGATAATTTGTAACGGGCAAGTAATGATAGTAGTAAAAAAAGTGCAGCAAGATAGCCCAATCCTTTTGAGGCAAAGGACAGGCCAAAACGGTCTCTTATGATAAGCAAATCGTTCTTGAGGGTACACGAGATTTTCATCTAGTCACTTTCATCATGTTGGTTTAATTCGTGTTCGGTACTTTGATAATTTGATATGTGGGTGGACCGGTGCTTAGGTGTTGTTCTTACTTGAATAAACCTCCTACTTATGATTAACCCTCCCGCAAGCATCCGCAACTACGAGAAAAGTATTAAGAATAAATTCTAACCATAGCATTAAACTTTTGGATCCAATCGGTCCCTTACGGACTAGCGCATAAACTGGGGTTTAAGCTTCTGTCACTCTCGCAACCCATCATATAATTGCTACTCCACAATGTGTTCCCTTAGGCCCAAATATGGTGAAGTGTCATGTAGTCGACATTCACATGACACCACTAAGGGAATCACAACATACATACTATCAAAATATCGAACACATATCAAGTTCACATGATTACTTGTAACACAATTTCTCCCATGACCTCAAGAACAAAAGTAACTACTCACAAATGATAATCATGCTCAAGATTAGAGGGGTATTAAATAGCATATTGGATTTGAACATATAATCTTCCACCAAATAAACCATATAGTAATCAACTACAAGATGTAATCAACACTACTAGTCACCCACAAGCACCAATCTATAGTTCCGGTAACAAGATTGAACACAAGAGATGAACTAGGGTTTGAGATGAGATGGTGATGTTGAATATGTTGATGGATATTTCCCTCCCCAAGATGGGAGAGTTGTTGGTGATGACGATGATGATGATTTCCCCCCTCCGGGAGGGACGTTCCCCTGGCGGAATCGCTCCGCCGGAGGGCAAAAGTTCTCCTTCCCAAGTTCCGCCTCGAGATGGCAGCGCTCCATCCTGAAAGTCCTCTCCTTATTTTTTCTAGGTCAAAATGACTTATATACCAGAAGATGGGCACCAGAGGTGGGCCTGGGTGAGCACAACCTACCAGGGCGCGCCTGGGCTCCCTGGCGCGCCCAGGTGGGTTGTGCCCACCTGGTGGGCCCCCTCTGGTAGTTATTTCTCCAATATTCATCATATATTTGATAAAAAATCTCCGTAAAGTTTCAGCTTGTTTGGAGTTGTGTAGAATAGGTGGTCGACATAGCTTTTCCAGGTCCAGATTTCTAGCTGTTGGAATTATCCCTCTTTGTGTATACCTTGCATATTATGAGAGAAAGGGCATTAGAATTACTCCAGAAAGCATTATTATGGATAAAAACATCATAAATAACATTAGGAAAACATGATGCAAAATGGACGTATTAGCTCTCCCAAGCTTAGACCTCACTTGTCCTCAAGCGAAAAACCGAAATCGAAAAACATGTCCACATGCTTAGAGAGAGAGAGGTGTCGATAAAAACAAAATACGAACATAGAAGCATCATGTTCATTATTATAACAACAACAAACTTAAACATTAGACTCTTATCATAAAGCTCTTATCATAGACTTCTCATGAATAAGTGACAATTCATCACACTATTGAAGTATAAAGCAAAAACTCTATTAAAAACCAACAAACTATGTTCTCAGTCAACTTTGCAACTACAATTCATCATCTTTTCAGGAAGGGTCACGTATCGGAGCCTTTAGGCAATTCCACATACTAAACCATCATATAGTCTTCTATGATTGCTAACACTCACGCGTACACATGAGCAAAACATTTCAACCGGACACATAGAAAGATAGGTGCTTATAGTTTCTCCTCCCAACATATTCACCTCAAGGGCGATGTCAACAATAATAACTCATGCTATCTATATTCAACTGGACATATGTGCCCAGATCTTTCCTCACCACATGATGCTTGCCAAAGGAGAAAAATAAAAAGGAATAGAAGGAAAACTTTGACTCTTTGCATAAAAGTAAATACATAAAAGTAAAAGATAGGCCCATCACAGAGGGAAGCAGAGGTTGCCATGCGCTTATTTGTTCGTATGCTCAACCCCTTAGTGCAAAAGAACGTCATGTTGTATTACCCCTTGTGATAGCAACCTTTATTATGTAGTCTGTCGCTTTTATTCTTCACCATCACAAGTTCGTACAACGCTCAATTTTCTCTTACACTAAATGATCTCACACTTTTAGAGGCAATTTTTATTGCCTTTTTGAACCGATGACAACTTACTTGAGGGATCTTGCTCAATTCCTAGGTAGGTATGATGGACTCTTGAAAATAAGATTTGGGTTTAAGGGTTTTTGGATGCACAAGTAGTATCTCTACTTAGTGCGGAATGTTTGGCTAGTAAAGATAGGGGCAAGCACCACATGTTAAAGGATCCATGACAATATGACTTATATGTGAATATAAACAAACATAAACCATTAAGTTGTCTTCCTTGTCCAACGTCCACAATTTTGGCATATAATATTTTGATGGGGGCTCACAATCACAAAAGATTTCTAGGATAGTATATTTATATGTGAATCTTCTCTTCCCTTAATTAATTCTTTCAAGAGTTGCATCATTGACTAATGCTATGTTTGTCAATCTCTAATAAAATTTTCTACTTATACATTTCTTTATGTGGTGTCATCACCTACCATAAGATTAGTATATGATCTTTTTCATAATTTCTTTCCTTTTATTTATTTCCTTTCTCTTTTTCTTCCTTATTTCTTTTCTTTTAATTTGCAACATGAAAGTAAATAAAGCAAAACCTCAAACTAAACTTTATTATATATCTTGCACATGATTACAAGGATAGATCACTAAGCAACCTCTCGAAAAGAAAGGATCGAACTAAACTTTTATTCATCTAAACAAAAGATCGAACTAAAATAAGTAAAGGCAAAAGATAATGGGATGATACGATACCGGGGCACCTCCCCCAAGGTCGGCGGAAGCCAAGGGGAGTGCCCATACCCGATACTCAATTCTCCTTTGGTTGTGAAGAAGATGATGGTGGTGATGAAGTGATCCTATCCTTAAGGATCAAGAGATTCTCCAATCGATGGATGACGCTCCGGAGATGGATGATATGCTCTTGATGCAGAATATTTTCGTGAGTGAGATACTTATTTTGCACACAAACTGTTTCAATGATGCGAAAGGCTTCAATCTCAGTAGGGTTAAGATGAGCAAGGTAAGGCTTAAGGATATCTTCTTCTTCCTCCTCGACCGACAGTGCTTGTTCTGCCATCGAGGGTGGATCTACGATAGCCTCCTTGCCCTTGTCTCCCTTGACAATGTTCGTAGGCTCCTCCCTCTTCAGCTCGATCTTCATCAACGAAGAAACTTCTTCCATGTTTTTGTTGGAGGAGGAAGACAAGATGCCTGGCTTGATAGATCAACTGAAAATAGCAAGAAAAGAGAACAGAGGATTTCTCCGCGATATGGTGATCAACAGGTTTGGGGAGTATATAAAGATTTTCTATCTTGGGGAACAAGCAAACTGTAGAAAAATGGAGTCCGGAAGGTGTTCCAGGTGGGCACAACCCGCCTGGCACTCCCTGGTGTCTTGTGCCCACCAGGGTACGCTTCCTGGAAGTTTCTTATTTTCCTATTTTTTTAAATATTCCAAAACTGACAAAAAATATTTTTGTGGATTTTGCACAGTTCGTTTACTTACTGTATCACATACCTCCTTATTTTCACGATTCTGGAGTGTTCCGGAAGGACTCTTTTATGTGTTCTTCCGATGTCAAAGTTTGGATAATATTACTTTGAACATTAATGGGCGTACCTGAGATATAATGTTTTATTCGTTGCTCGTTAACAACCTTCCGGTTAGTACCTTCGACATTATTTATTTTGATGGCTCTAGACCGATAAACCTCCTCGATAACATAGGGTTCTTCCCATATCGAGAGGAGTTTTCCTGCAAAAAATATGAAACGAGAGTTGTACAAAAGAACATATTCTCCGACTTTAAACTCATGTTTTTTGATTCTTTTATCATGCCATCTTTTAACTTTTTATTTAAACAATTTAGCATTTTCATAAGCTTTGGTTCTCCATTCATCTAAAGAGCTAATATCAAATAACCTCTTTTCACTGGCAAGTTTGAAATCATAGTTGAGTTCTTTGATTGCCTAATATGCTTTATGTTCTAATTCAAGAGGCAAATGACAAGCTTTTCCATAAACCATTTTATAAGGATACACACCCATAGGATTTTTATATGCTGTTCTATAAGCCCAAAGTTCATCATATAATTTCTTAAACCAATTCTTCCTAGACCTATTGACATTCTATTGCAAAATTAATTTTATTTCTCTATTGCTAAGTTCAACGTGACCACTAGACTAAGGATGATAAGTGTCAGGACCCCGATCCTAAGTCACACCGATCTAGGATGTAACACATCATATCACTTTGCGGCCTCACGCATGGTATTCCCATGAGTGCCACCTTACCTGGCCCGGGACCGTTTACGCCTTTTGGCTCACGTATATGACAGTGTCGCTAGCATCCATATGACAGAGAACCCGGGCCGACATGACTAGTCGTAAACCCAAAGTGGCACTAACTTACAGGAACAGGCATACATGACCCAGCAACAAACGTGTCGGTCATCGGCGAGTGAATCCGGGCTGTAGCAGCTAGGATAACAGGACTCCGGAGAATCCGGGCTGTAGCAAGCTAACAAGACTCCGGTAGACACCACGTGACATTTCCCCGAAGGGACAAACACAGGAACAAAGAAGGACACATGCCAGCCAAACTAAGTGTTTCGGAGCAGTAGCAAGTGATACGTCTCCAATGTATCTATAATTTTTGATTGTTCCATGCTATATTATATTTTGTTTTGGACATTATTGGGCTTTATTATACGCTTTTATATTATTTTTGGGACTAACCTATAAACCGGAGGCCCAGCCCAGAATTGCTGTTTTTTTTGCCTATTTTAGGGTTTCGCAGAAAAAGAATATCAAACGGAGTCCCAACGGAATGAAACCTTTGGGAACGTGATTTTTGGAATGAACATGATCCAGAGGACTTGGACCCTATTTCAAGCAATCAACGAGGAAGGCGCGAGGTAGGGGGTGCGCCTACCCCCCAGGCACGCCCTCCACCCTCGTGGGACCCCTGTTACTCCACCGACATACTCCTTCCTCCTGTATATACCTACTACCCCCAAACTACCAGATACGGAGCCAAAACCCTAATTCCACCGCTGTAACTTTCTATATCCACGAGATCCCATCTTGGGGCCTTTTTCGGAGCTCCGCCGGAGGGGGCATCGATCACGGAGGGCTTCTACATCAACACCATAGCCTCTCCGATGAAGTGTGAGTAGTTTACTTCAGACCTACGGGTCCATAGTTATTAGCTAGATGGATTCTTCTCTCTTTTTGGATCTCAATACAAAGTTCTCCCCTCTCTTTTGGAGATCTATTCGATGTAATCTTCTTTTGTGGTGTGTTTGTTGAGATCGATGAATTGTGGGTTTATGATCAAGTTTATCTATGAACAATATATTGAATCTTCTCTGAATTCTTTTATGTATGATTGGTTATCTTTGCAAGTCTCTTCGAATTATCAGTTTGGTTTGGCCTACTAGATTGATCTTTCTTGCAATGGGAGAAGTGCTTAGCTTTGGGTTCAATCTTGTGGTGTCCTTTCCCAGTGACAGTAGGGGCAGCAAGGCACGTATTGTATTGTTGCCATCGAGGATAACAAGATGGGGCTTATATCATATTGCATGAGTTTATCCCTCTACATCATGTCATCTTGCTTAAAGCATTACTCTGTTCTTATGAACTTAATACTCTAGATGCATGCTGGATAGCGGTCGATGTGTGGAGTAATAGTAGTAGATCCAGGCAGGAGTCGGTCCACTTGTCTCAGACGTGATGCCTATATACATGATCATACCTAGATATTCTCATAACTATGCTCAATTCTGTCAATTGCTCAACAGTAATTTGTTTACCCACTGTGAATACTTATGCTCTTGAGAGAAGCCACTTGTGAAACCTATGGCCCCCGGGTCTATTTTCCATTATATTAATCTTCCAACACTTAGTTATTTTATTGCCTTTTATTTTACTTTGCATCTTTATCATAAAAATACCAAAAATATTATCTTATCTTATCTATCAGATCTCACTCTCGTAAGTGACCGTGCCTGGGAGGTCTACGCAAAAGTCAATATACCAAGTACCCATCGCAAACCCTTATCTCCCACATTACATTATTTGCCATTTGCCTCTCATTTTCCTCTCCCCCACTTCACCTTTGCCGTTTTATTCGCCCTCTCTCTCTTCATCCTCCCTCTCTTTCTCTATTCGCCTTTTTTGCCCGTTTCTTGTTTTCTTGTGTGTCGGATTGCTTGCTTGTCACGATGGCTCAAGATAATACCAAATTGTGTGACTTTACCAATACCAACAACAATGATTTTATTAGCACTCTGATTGCTCCTCTTACCGATGCTGAATCTTGTCATGAAAGATCCGTTTTGCGGCCTTCCTAGTGAAGATGCCGCTACCCATCTAAATAGCTTCGTTGATTTGTGTGATATGCAAAAGAAGAAAGATGTTGTCGGGGGGGATGCTGATTCCACCAACACCTATGGGGACAGGGCCCCTTTCGGTTCGGTGGGGGGCGGAGAACGCACAAAGAGCGGATCGAGGCAGTACACGCGGGCGATTTTACCCAGCTTCGGGCCGCACGGATGCGTAAAACCCTACTGCTGCTTGTTTGTGTGTATTGAATCTTTGCTCAGGAGCGATCGACGCTACCAGACTGAGCGTGGGAGTGTTTCTCGTGTTTCGAATGAGCCGAACTGGCCGAACCCTCTCTACGTTGCGCTTGGGCCTCCTTTTATACTCTCAAGGGGTCACCCACAGCTGGCAACGTAGGCTAAAAGGGTAGAAATGGAAAAGGATGCGGTAGGTGCAGCTACCGCTACTGTGGATATAGTGCACCCTACCTAACTCTGACGGCAGGGGACAAGGGCATTAAATGCCTGTCTGAGTCTCCTAAACAGTGCAAAAGGTGACCGTTAGGAGCGCCACCGTTTGCCACGATGGCCTTCTCTTCATCTCCGCTTGCCACCACGTACCCCTAGCTGCACGGCCTCCTGCCACGTGTGCTTGGGAGAGTCCTAGAACGACACGTTAGCAGGTGTGCTGGAGCACGGGCACGAAGTGGGGGTTTCCCGCGGCAAGCTCCTTGCCGCGGCCGTCGTCTTGTCGCGTCCGGAAGCTTGTCGCTCGCCGGATCTTGCCGGGACGCAGGGCGCGTCGCGGCAAGCTTTCTTGGTATGCCTTGAGTGGCCTTCCCGGCAAGCTCCTCTTGCCGGGGTCTTGTCTCTTCCCGGCAAGCTCCTCTTGCCGGGGCCTTGGTTTGAGTACTTTGTTCTTGAATGGTCTTCAAGGGAACCACGGAGGGTCTTGGCGGTCACCCGGCAAGCCTTGCCGCGGGGCACTGCAACTGCCCGTGCACGAGTTCGGGGTAATAGGGTACCCCTACTCTAGTACACCGACAGGAGCCCCCGGGCCTGGGCCACACACGGTGCCGAGCGCTGTTGGGCCAGGCCCAAAACAGTGCACGGGCACGCGCGGCCTAGGTCACACCGCATATCTCTCCGCTCCCACCGCGCACGCCCAGAACGGCACGCGTCAAACGCGGCGTCGTGGGTGAGATCATGGGTGGCGTGCGCGGGGCTAAGCCCCCCGAGCATGCGTCAGGCCACGATGATGGGGACGGTTCACGCCCTCCTCCCTAAACGGAGGTAGGTGTGGGGGCGTGGTGCATTTACTGGACGGGGCCGGTGCGCGGTTTTCGGGACGTCCACTCCCCGCGTTCACGGGGCGGAGCGAGGCCGCCTCATCTGTCATCTTGGTTCTGCATCCCCGCTACGCGGCTCCCATGCGCTTGGGGTCACGGACGGTGGAGTTGGAAACTGGGCCGTCACGAGCGGGTTGGCCTTCCCGGCAAGCTCCTCTTGCCGGGGCCTTGATTCGCTGAGCGGGGCGGCCGAGCTCCCACCTCGCTCCTTTATAAAGAGCGGGATGGGAGCACAGAAACCCGCACTCTCTCACCTTCTCCTTTCTTCAGCTTCTGCTCCCCTTTCTCTCATCTGCCATGGAGAAAGGGAACCCAGGCCCTTCATCGGTGGCGGCGAGGGTTGCTGCCAGACAGCGCATCCCTCCCTCTTCCGCACCCGTGGTGGCAGAGCCAGCCATAAGGGGAAGAGGGAGGGGCCGAGGTCGTGGACGAGGTCGAGGACGAGGTCGAGGCGCTCGGGTAAGAGGCGGACGGGGCGGCGCGTCAGCTTCACCTCCGCCGGCGGCTCCTCCCCCCACGGCGGTCCATATAGGGGACGACCCTTGCGAGTTCTTCGTCAGGCTGCGCCGGGCGCCTCGTCGTCGCCTCCGGCTTCCAGCTCCGTTTGCGCGCGCGATGGAGTTGGACCCGCCCGAGACGCTGAGACTGCACATGAGGGGCTGTGGGATCAGCGGCACGCGAATCCGCGTTGCATTCCCAACCCCTAATGTGATGTATCTTGATCGAGGGTGGAAGACGTTCGCCCGCATCCACAGCTTGACGGAGGGGTTTACCCTCCATTTTAAGTTGATGGAGGGCGATCTCCTCTCCGTCAAGGCCTTCGGGTGCTTCAGCACTCGGGCGAAGTGCTGCGTGGACAGCTCCTCCGACAGCGAAGGCTCCTCCTCGAGCGAGAGCGACGAGGAGGGGAGCGACAGCGACGATGAGGGCAGCGGGCGGCGGAGCGGCGGGTCCGACTAGGCGTCGGGCGCCGCTTTGCGCGGCACCGGCGACCCCATCATCCGCGTCGCCGGCTTCTTGAACTCCCCGGGGTCGTCTCCTTGGGCGGCTGGCGTAGGGAGGCTGCGGAAGGGGAAGAGGGCTGGCGACAAGGCCGTCAGGTCGGAGTACGAGGGCGTGGTGCCCTCGACAGCGTGCCGTCCTGCCGCCCCGTCTTCGAGCCCCGCTTCCAGCGCTGCCGTCGCCGTCCAGCCTTCGGACGGCCCCCGGGATGTTCCCTTGGTGTCTTCTGGCACCCGTAGCTCGCCTAGGCACTCCTTTTGCCCTTTTCGCCTCCTTGACCTGCCTCCTGAAAAGAGGGACAGGAAAGGGATTACGGGCATCTTATCTTTTTAATTTGTAAGCCTTCGGGCCTTAGCTGTATCTAAAATTTGTAATCCTCTCTTTCATGTTTTTCATCCTCTATGGACTGTACCTGAGTGGGATGTTTTTTTAATGAAAAGGGTATGCTTGCCGGGTTATTTGTCTCGCGAGCTAAACCCACGCCAAGGAGCGAATCCTTGGTATCCCTCGGACAGACATTTCATCTCACGGCAACAGGCCCTGCCGCCTTCCCACGTCGCTCAACCTTTCTCACATTTTAGACGGAGGTAGGAACGAGGTGGGTGCGGTCTCCTCATTTCATCCCTTTGCTGCCGTGACTACGACCAAACTTGGCCCCGAGAACGAGCCCCAGGGCCTAGAGTTGAGGGAGCACGGCAGTTTTCGGGAAAAAACGTGGTTTCGCATTCCCCAGTCCATAAGAGGATGCATGATGAGGGATGAAAGACTTATCTGATATTGCAGCCCTCGGCAACTCTGGTTTGCCGTGGACGATTCTTGGCACTCACAGCCCCCAGCGATAATGGCTTGCCGGGAAGGCTTTTATCTTCAGCAGAGAACTTTGTCGTTCTCGATGCCGGCTTCCGGCAAGCTCGTTGCCAGGAAGGCTTTTATCTTCAGCAGAGAACTTTGACGTTCTCGATGCCGGCTTCCGGCAGGCTTGTCGCCAGGAAGGCTTTTATCTTCAGCAGAGAACTTTGACGTTCTCGATGCCGGCTTCTGGCAAGCTCGTTGCCAGGAAGGCTTTTATCTTCAGCAGAGAACTTTGACGTTCTCGATGCCGGCTTCCGGCAAGCTGGTCGCCAGGAAGGCTTTTACCTTCAGCAGAGAACTTTGACGTTCTCGATGCCGGCTTCCGGCAAGCTCGTTGCCAGGAAGGCTTTTACCTTCGGCAGAGAACTTTGACGTTCTCGATGCCGGCTTCCGGCAAGCTTGTTGCCAGGAAGGCTTTCATCTTCAGCAGAGAACTTTGACGTTCTCGATGCCGGCTTTCGGCAAGCTGGTTGCCAGGAAGGCTTTTATCTTCAGCAGAGAACTTTGACGTTCTCGATGCCGGCTTCCGGCAAGCTGGTCGCTAGGAAGGCTTTTACCTTTGGCAGAGAACTTTGACATTCTCGATGCCGGCTTCCGGCAAGCTTGTTGCCAGGAAGGTTTTCATCTTCAGCAGAGAACTTTGACGTTCTCGATGCCGGCTTTCGGCAAGCTGGTTGCCAGGAAGGCTTTTATCTTCAGCAGAGAACTTTGACGTTCTCGATGCTGGCTTCCGGCAAGCTGGTCGCCAGGAAGGCTTTTACCTTCAGCAGAGAACTTTGACTTTCTCGATGCCGGCTTCCGGCAAGCTTGTTGCTAGGAAGGTTTTCATCTTCAGCAGAGAACTTTGACGTTCTCGATGCCGGCTTCCGGCAAGCTCGTTGCCAGGAAGACTTTTGGCGAAGAACTTCGTTGTTCTTGACACCGGCCCCCGGCAAGATCGTTGCCGGAAAGGCTTATGGCGAAGAACTTCGTCGTTCTTGACACCGGCTCCCAGCAAGATCGCTTCCGGAAAGGCTTATGGCGAAGAACTTCGTCGTTCTTGACGCCGAAAAGATTGGCCCTAAGGGCGTTGCCAGCCCCCGGGCCATAACTGCGTTCAAACATAGCAAGTGATTAGCATCCGAAGTGCACTTAACTCGCTTGCGAATTTTAACTTTTGCTGCATATTCCCTATGCCTGCTGGAATGCTTTTCAGTGCGTACGATCCAGCCAGTAGCGCTTGAGGGAACGGGCCCTTAGCGGCTATTCGGGAACATCGCCTCCCGGAAAGGTTTACCTTCTTGGTTCTAGCGCAACCGCACAAGTTGCCGAGCGGACTCGAGGCAACATGGAGCGCAACTAGCCCCGAGAAGGCTCCTCGGCATACAGGTCTATGCAGAAATCTCAAATAAATAGCGCATGCTATCTTCCTGTTCAACCTCTCTTTGTACGTCCACCCTACGCTTTCTAGGGAAACTTGCCGGTGCAGGCACCCTTTCCGCGAGCGCCGAGTGCGGAACTTCAGCAGCCTGCTGGCGGGGTCGCTACCGACAAGCAATCTTGTCGCAACTAGTTGCAGCTCTCTTAAGTTGTTGAGCGAACTCGAAACAAAATAAGGGCACTAGCGGCTCACTTAAGTTGCTGAGCGGACTCGAAGCAAAGTAAGGGCGCTAGCAGCTCACTTAAGTTGTTGAGCGGACTCGAAACAAAGTAAGGGCGCAACTAGCTACGAGTTGATTCCTCCGCGCATAGGTTTTCCGTACAAAGAACAAGATCTCCGAGGCGGATAACCTTATATAGAAAGGAAATATCTAGAGTTTCGCACGACTTAGCTTTTCTGTTGCTGCACTGGCGTCGTTCTTTTGCTCGCCCGCTCCTTAGGAGCCATGACGATGAAGATTTAGCTTGCGTGCATGCCGGATCAGATTCGCACAATCTCGACGCCCCCTACCTGGCGCGGCAGAGATGTCGGGGGGGATGCTGATTCCACCAACACCTATGGGGACAGGGCCCCTTTCGGTTTGATGGGGGGCGGAGAGCGCACAAAGAGCGGATCGAGGTAGTACACGCGGGTGATTTTACCCAGCTTCGGGCCACACGGATGCGTAAAACCCTACTGCTGCTTGTTTGTGTGTATTGAATCTTTGCTCAGGAGCGATCGACGCTACCAGACTGAGCGTGGGAGTGTTTCTCGTGTTTCGAATGAGCCGAACTGGCTGAACCCCCTCTACGTTGCGCTTGGGCCTCCTTTTATACTCTCAAGGGGTCACCCACAGGTGGCAACGTAGGCTAAAAGGGTAGAAATGGAAAAGGATGCGGTAGGTGCAGCTACCGCTACTGTGGATACAGTGCACCCTACCTAACTCTGACGGCAGGGGACAAGGGCATTAAATGCTTGTCTGAGTCTCCTAAACAGTGCAAAAGGTGACCGTTAGGAGCGCCACCGTTTGCCACGATGGCCTTCTCTTCATCTCCGCTTGCCACCATGTACCCCTAGCTGCACGGCCTCCTGCCACGCGTGCTTGGGAGAGTCCTAGAGCGACACGTTAGCAGGTGTGCTGGAGCGCGGGCACGAAGTGGGGGTTTCCCGCGGCAAGCTCCTTGCCGCGGCCGTCGTCTTGTCGCGTCCGGAAGCTTGTCGCTCGACGGATCTTGCCGGGACGCAGGGCGCGTCGCGGCAAGCTTTCTTGGTATGCCTTGAGTGGCCTTCCCGGAAAGCTCCTCTTGCCGGGGTCTTGTCTCTTCCCGGCAAGCTCCTCTTGCCGGGGCCTTGGTTTGAGTACTTTGTTCTTGAATGGTCTTCAAGGGAACCACGGAGGGTCTTGGCGGTCACCCGGCAAGCCTTGCCGCGGGGCGCTGCAACTGCCCGTGCACGAGTTCGGGGTAATAGGGTACCCCTACTCTAGTACACCGACAGATGTGGACAATGATATTGTTAAATTGAAGCTATTTCCTTTTTCTCTTAGAGATCGTCCTAAAGCTTGGTTTTCATCTTTGCCTAAAAATAGTATTGATTTGTGGAATAAGTGCAAAGATGCTTTTATCTCTAAGTATTTTCCTCCCGCTAAGATCATCTCTCCTAGAAATGATATTATGAATTTTAAGCAACTTGATCATGAACATGTTCCACAAGCTTGGGAGAGGATGAAATTAATGATATGTAATTGCCCTACACATGGTTTGAATTTGTGGATGATTATACAAAATTTTTATGCCGGATTGGATTTTGCTTCTAGAAATCTTTTGGATTCGGCCGCGGGAGGCACTTTTATGGAAATCACTTTAGGAGAAGCTACTAAACTCCTAGATAATATTATGGTTAATTATTCTCAATGGCACACTGAAAGATCTACTAATAAAAAGTGCATGCGATAGAAGAAATTAATGTTTTGAGTGGAAAGATGGATGAACTTATGAAATTATTTGCTAATAAAAGTGTTTCTTCTGATCCTAATGATATGCCTTTGTCTACTTTGATTGAGAATAATAATGAATCTATGGATGTGAATTCTGTTGGTAGGAATAATTTGGTAACAACGCGTATAGAGGGAACTTTAATCCTAGGCCGTATCCTAGTAATTCCTCTAATAATTATGGTAATTCCTACAACAATTCTTATGGAAATTATAATAAGATGCCCTCTGATTTGAATCTAATATTAAAGAATTTATTACTTCGCAAAAGAATTTCACTGCTTTGATTGAAGAAAAATTGCTTAAGATTGATGAGTTGGCTAGGAGCGTTGATAGAATTTCTCTTGATGTTGATTCTTTAAAACTTAGATCTATTCCACCTAAGCATGATATCAATGAGTCTCTCAAAGCCATGAGAATTTCCATTGATGAGTGCAAAGAAAGAACCGCTAGGATGCGTGCTAAGAAAGATTGCTTTATAAAAGCGTGTTCTTCTAGTTTCCATGATAATAAAGATGAAGATCTAAAAGTTATAGATGTGTCCCCTATTAAATCTTTGTTTTGCAATATGAACCTTGATAATGATGGGACTGTATATGATCCACCTTTACCTAGACGGTGTTCCAAAAATTCGGAATCTTTAGATCTTGATGCTAAAATTGTTAAAAGTGGGATTGAAGAAGTCAAAACTTTAAATATTAATGAACCCACTATTTTGGATTTCAAGGAATTTAATTATGATAATTGCTCTTTGATAGATTGTATTTCCTTGTTGCAATCCGTGCTAAATTCTCCTCATGCTTATAGTCAAAATAAAGCTTTTACTAAACATATTGTTGATGCTTTGATGCAATCTTATGAAGAAAAACTTGAGTTGGAAGTTTCTATCCCTAGAAAACTTTATGATGAGTGGGAACCTACTATTAAAATTAAAATTAAAGATCATGAATGCTATGCTTTGTGTGATTTGGGTGCTAGTGTTTCCATGATTCCAAAGACTTTGCGTGATTTGCTAGGTTTCCGTGATTTTGATGATTGCTCTTTAAACTTGCACCTTGCGGATTCCACTATTAAGAAACCTATGGGAAGAATTAATGATGTTCTTATTGTTGCAAATAGGAATTATGTGCCCGTAGATTTTATTTTTCTCGACATAGATTTCAATCCTTCATGTCCTATTATTCTTGGTATACCTTTCCTTAGAATGATTGGTGCAATTATTGATATGAAGGAAGGGAATATTAGATTCCAATTTCCATTAAGGAAAGGCATGGAACACTTGCCTAGAAAGAAAATTAAATTACCTTATGAATCTATTACGAGAGCCACTTATGGATTGCCTACCAAAGATGGCAATACCTAGATCTATCCTTGCTTTTATGCCTAACTAGGGGCGTTAAACGATAGCGCTTGTTGGGAGGCAACCCAATTTTATTTTTATTCCTTGCTTTTTGCTCCTGTTTAGTAATAAATAATTTATCTAGCCTCTCTTTTGGTTGTGTTTTTTGTGTTTAATTAGTGTTTGTGCCAAGTAGAACCGTTGGGAAGACTTGGGGAAAGTCTTTTTAATCTTGCTGTAAAAAACAGAAACTTTAGCGCTCACGAGAATTGCTGCCATTTTTATTTCTGAAGTGATATTTAGTTAATTATTTTTGAAGATGATTAATAGATAAATTCCTCACGTCCAGAAATTTATTTTAGAATTTTTGGGATTCCATATCTTGTGTTAGCTACAGATTACTACAGACTGTTCTGTTTTTGATAGATTCTGTTTTTCGTGTGTTGTTTGCTTATTTTGATGAATCTATGGCTAGTAAAATAGTTTATAAACCATATAGAAGTTGGAATACAGTAGGTTTAACACCAATATAAATAAAGAATGAGTTCATTACAGTACCTTGAAGTGGTGTTTTGTTTTCTTTCGCTAACGGAGCTCACGAGATTTTCTACTTTATGTTTTGTGTTGTGAAGTTTTCAAGTTTTGGGTAAAGATTTGATGGATTATGGAACAAGGAGTGGAAAGAGCCTAAGCTTGGGGATGCCCATGGCACCCCAAGATAATCTAAGGACACCTAAAAGCCAAAGCTTGGGGATGCCCCGGAAGGCATCCTCTCTTTCGTCTACTTCCATCGGTAACTTTACTTGGAGCTATATTTTTATTTACCACATGATATGTGTTTTGCTTGGAGCGTCTTGTATTATTTGAGTCTTTATTTGTTAGTTTTCCATAATCATCCTTGCTGTACACACCTTTTGATAGAGACACACATGATTTTGAAATTGTTAGAATACTCTATGTGCTTCACTTATATCTTTTGAGTTATATAGTTTTTGCTCTAGCGCTTCACTTATATCTTTTAGAGCACGTCGGTGGATTTGTTTTATAGAAAATATTGTTCTCTCATGATTCACTTATATTATTTTGAGAGTCCTACAAAACAGCATGGTAATTTGCTTTAATTATGTCAGGCATTCAAGATTAATAAAAAATTTCTTATGAGTGTGTTGAATACTATGAGAAGTTTGATACTTGATAATTGTTTTGAGATATGGAGATGGTAATATTAGAGTCATGCTATTTGAGTAGTTGTGAATTTGAGAAATACTTGTGTTAAAGTTTGTGATTCCCGTAGCATGCACGTATGGTGAACCGTTACGTGATGAACTCGGAGCATGATTTATTTATTGATTGTCTTCCTTATGAGTGGCGGTCGGGGACGAGCGATGGTATTTTCCTACCAATCTATCCCCCTAGGAGAATGTGCGTAATACTTTGCTTTGATAACTTGTAGATTTTTGCAATAAGTATATGAGTTCTTTATACCACGCACCTTTTTGCAACAAGTATATGAGTACTTGAGTCCATGGATCAGACGCACTTTTCTTCCTTCCACCATTGCTAGCCTCTCTAATACCATGCACCTTTCGCCGGTATCATACACCCACCATATACCTTCCTCAAAACAGCCACCATACCTACCTATCATGGCATTTCCATAGCCATTCCGAGATATATTGCCATGCAACTTTCCACCGTTCCGTTTACTATGACACGCTCTATCATTGTCATATTGCTTTGCATGATCATGTAGTTGACATTGTATTTGTGGCAAAGCCACTGTTCATAATTCTTTCATACATGTCACTCTTGATTCATTGCATATCCCGGTACACCGCCAGAGGCATTCACATAGAGTCATATTTTGTTCTAAGTATTGAGTTGTAATTGTTGAGTTGTAAGTAAATAAAAGTGTGATGATCATCATTTTTAGAGCATTGTCCCATGTAAGGAAAGGATGATGGAGACTATGATTCCCCCACAAGTCGGGATGAGACTCCGGACGAAAAAAGGCCATAAAAAGGCCCAATTAAAAAAATATGAGAGAAAAAGAGAGAAGGAACAATGCTACTATCCTTTTACCACACTTGTGCTTCAAAGTAGCACCATGATCTTCATAATAGAGAGTCTCCTATGTTATCACTTTCATATACTAGTGGGAAGTTTTCATTATAGAACTTGGCTTGTATATTCCAATGATGGGCTTCCTCAAAATTACCTAGGTCTTCGTGAGCAAGCGAGTTGGATGCACACCCACTTAGTTCCTTTTGTTGAGCTTTCATATACTTATAGCTCTAGTGCATCCGTTGCATGGCAATCCCTACTCACTCACATTGATATCTATTGATGGGCATCTCCATAGCCCGTTGATACGCCTAGTTGATGTGAGACTATCTTTCCCTTTTTTGTCTCCTCCAAAACCACCATTCTATTCCACCTAAAGTGTTATGTCCATGGCTCACGCTCATATATTGCGTGAAGATTGAAAAAGTTTGAGAACACCAAAAGTATGAAACAATTGCTTGGCTTGTCATCGGGGTTGTGCAAGATTTAAATACTTTGTGTGGTGAAGATAGCGCATAGCCAGACTATATGATTTTGTAGGGATAACTTTCTTTGGCCATGCTATTTTGAAGGGACATAATTGCTTAGTTAGTATGCTTGAAGTATTATTATTTTTATGTCAATATTGAACTTTTATCTTGAATCTTTCGGATCTGAATATTCATACCACAATTAAGAAGAATTACATTGAAATTATGCCAAGTAGCATTCCACATCAAAAATTCTATTTTTATCATTTACCTACTCGAGGACGAGCATGAATTAAGCTTGGGGATGCTTGATACGTCTACAACGTATCTATAATTTTTGATGGTTCCATGCTATATTATATTCTTTTTCGGACATTATTGGGCTTTATTATACACTTTTATATTATTTTTGGGACTAACCTATTAACCGGAGGCCCAACCTAGAATTGTTGTTTTTTGCCCATTTTAGGGTTTCACAGAAAAAGAATATCAAACGGAGTCCAAACGGAATGAAACCTTTGGGAATGTGATTTTTGGAACGAACATGATCCAGAGGACTTGGACCCTATGTCAAGCAATCAACGAGGAAGGCACGAGGTAGGGGGCGTGCCTACCCCCCCCCCCCCCCCCCGGCGCACCCTCCACCCTCGTGGGCCTCCTGTTGCTCCACCAACATACTCCTTCCTCCTATATATACCTACGTACCCCCAAACTACCAGATACGGAGCCAAAACCCTAATTCCACCGCTGTAACTTTCTGTATCCACGAGATCCCATCTTGGGGCCTTTTCCAGAGCTCCACCGGAGGGGGCATCGATCACGGAGGGCTTCTACATCAACACCATAGCCTCTCTGATGAAGTGTGAGTAGTTTACTTCAGACCTACGGGTCCATAGTTATTAGCTAGATGGCTTCTTCTCTCTTTTTGGATCTCAATACAAAGTTCTCCCCCTCTCTTGTGGAGATCTATTCGATGTAATCTTCTCTTGCGGTGTGTTTGTTGAGACCGATGAATTGTGGGTTTATGATCAAGTTTATCTATGAACAATATTTGAATCTTCTCTGAATTCTTTTATGTATGATTGGTTATCTTTGCAAGTCTCTTCAAATTACCAGTTTGGTTTGGCCTACTAGATTGATCTTTCGTGCAATGGGAGAAGTGCTTAGCTCTGGGTTCAATCTTGCGGTGTCCTTTCCCAGTGACAGTAGGGGCAGCAAGGCACGTATTGTATTGTTGACATCAAGGATAACAAGATGGGGTTTATATCACATTGCATGAGTTTATCCCTCTACATCATGTCATCTTGCTTAAAGCATTACTCTGTGCTTATGAACTTAATACTCTAGATGCATGCTGGATAGCGGTCGATGTGTGGAGTAATAGTAGTAGATGCAGGCAGGAGTCGGTCTACTTGTCTCGGACGTGATGCCTATATACATGATCATATCTAGATATTCTCATAACTATGCTCAATTCTATCAATTGCTCAACAGTAATTTGTTTACCCACCGTGAATACTTATGCTCTTGAGAGAAGCCACTAGTGAAACCTATGGCCCCTGGGTCTATTTTCCATTATATTAATCTTCCAACACTTAGTTGTTTTTATTGCCTTTTATTTTACTTTGCATCTTTATCATAAAAATACCAAAAAAAATTATATTATCATATCTATCAGATCTCACTCTCATAAGTGACCGTGTAGGGATTGACAAGCCCTTATCGTGTTGGTTGCGAGGATTTATTTGTTTGTGTAGGTGCGAGGGACTTGTGCATGGCCTCCTACTGGATTGATACCTTGGTTCTCAAAAACTAAGGTAAATACTTACGCTACTTTGCTGCATCAGCCTTTCCTCTTCAAGGGAAAACCAACGCAAGTGCTCAAGAGAAAGCAGCAAGCTACCATGGCTTAGTGGAAGCACTAGGAGACATTTCCTGGTAAGAGAGGCTACCAAGGATAAACAACTAGGTTGTCGGATCCCACACATACCAAGCATTTCAAATCATAAACACAATATGCTCGATATGTGGAAATACAACATGGCATCACAACAAAACTCTACAACTCAAAGTATTTATTCATTAGGCTTCGAAGAGCCTGATATTACAAACATGGGTCTGATGACCCAGCATTCAAGTCATACAAGCAAAAAGCACATGCAGAAGCTTAACTTGTCTGAGTATAGACAACTACAAATGGAAAAGGCTGAGAAGCCTGACTATCTACAAGACCCTGCCCAGGGCACAAGATCGTAGCTGAGGTAACAAGCTAAACGTCAAAGTCCACGCGGAACTACTAGTGAGACTGAAGTCTCTCTGCAAAACATAAATTAAGCAAACGTGAGTACAAATGTACCCAGCAAGACTTACATCAGAACTAGCTACATATGCATCGGTATCAACAAAGGGGGTGGTGGAGTTTGACTGCAGCAAGCCAGCTTTGACTCGGCGGCTATCCTGAACTACGACTGCATGTAACTCTTTTGAGGTGGCACACATGAGTCCACATATTCACCATATCAATACACCACTATGGATCCGCTCCCGTCTCCCTACGAGAACGCCATCCATAGCACTCACGCTTATCTCGCGCATTTTAGAGTATCCACTTTCACTTGCATTGTCTATGAACTGCACAGGCAACCCAGAAGTCCTTTACCGCGGACGCGGCTATTCGAATAGACGATGTTAACCCTGCAGGGGTGTACTTCTTCACACACACTCTCGCCACTTACCTTCATGTACATGTTATGTATCTCGGCAACCTTCAAGCGGAAGCCTGGCGAGGGTGTCGGCCACGACCTGACTAACCACACAAGTCCATAGTCCAAGTTTATGGCCTATTCAGGTTCCATCTGCAGGGAGTCCGGCTGAGGTTTCCACATACGGCCCCGAACGATGTGTGCAAGGTTCCCGAGGCAACAAACGGGCGTCCCGTTACACCGGGCCACGTGCCTACCGCATCACAGCCCACCCCTCGGGTCAATGTTGCACACGGCCTCCAACATACTACAAACACCAGAAACTACTTGCAACTCCCGGACAGAGGAGAATGGCGGTTAATAAGTCGAGATGGTCCATTGGTTTCGGGCCCAATGCGTGGTAGTAGTTGTTCATGTATCACAAACACAAAACTCAGTTCCTGAGGACGGTTTCAATGAGACAAACCACCATGTACTCCTACATGGCCTCTCACCGCTACCTTTACCAAATCGTGTTCACACACTCAGCTCACACAAAGTAGGACATGTTCATCACCATTCCAATTCATCCCCGATGAATCAGACCTGACTCAACTCTAAGCAGTAGCAGGCATGACAAACAAGCATGAATGAGTAGGCACACCAGGGCTCAAACAACTCCTACTCATGCTAGTGGGTTTCATCTATTTACTGTGGCAATGACAGTTCATGCATAGGAAAAGGGGTTCAACTATCACAGCATGTAACAGATGAATCGTTGGTGTCCTAATGCAATAAAAGAGAGCAGGAGCGAGAGAGTGGGATTGTATCGAAATGAACATGGGGGTTTTGCTTGCTTGGTGAGGGAGTCCTGGACTAAGGGGTCCTCGGGCGTCCGACCTATTAGACATGGGCCGGACTGATGGGCTGTGAAGATACGAAGACCGAAGACTCTACCCATGTCCGGATGGTACTCTCCTTGACGTGGAAGGCAAGCTTAGCGTCCGAATATGAAGATTCCTTTCTCTGTAACTGACCTTATGTAACCCTAGATCCCTCTGGTGTCTATATAAACGGGAGGGCTAGGTTCGTAGATATATCCTCATAATCATAGTCAAACATGCTAGACTTTTAGGGTTTAGCCATTATGATCTCGTGGTAGATCAACTCTTGTAATACTCATATTCATGAAGATCAATCAAGCAGGAAGTAGGGTATTACCTCCATAGAGAGGGCCCGAACCTGGGTAAACATTATGTCCCCAGTCTCCTATTACCATCGACCTTAGATGCATAGTTCGGGACCCCATACCTGTCGGAGTAATGGGCCACGGGTAGGCCAACCCGAGCCCCACGACCTTTCAAGACATCGGGGCAGGCTGCGCCCCTCAAGACCACAGGGCGAAGAGCCGCCTCCTAGGGAGTCTACGGAAAGGTGGCCGACTACCCGCTCACGGCCGAGTCCCAGGGACGACTTCCAGAGAAGCCGGCTTTGGGGAGTCGGCCAGCGTCTCCAACAAACCTTGACCTCATCGAGGGGGACGGGGCAGGGGCGTGGCTACAATGAAGCCCACTCCCCGCCCCTTACCAAGGGCAGGCATGGCTACAGCGCGCCGTACTTGGGAAGATCTCCCCGCGGCGTGGCACTGTTGCCCAGTCGGCCCTGACATCAGCACCACTGTACCTGGTCCTGCGCCCACGACGGCTTGTCTGTACGGCCTGGAGGCAGCAGGGCCCACCAGCCAGCGAGACCTTGGGAGACGGCGGGACAACCGCCAGTCGGACCCAACGGGAGTCGGCCCGGGGGATTCGGCCGAGCCCTCCCCCGGGCCCACGCGCCATTAATCAAGAAGAGATGGGGAGTGGCCATAGTGATCGCCCGCCAGGCGGCGGGGCTGTTGCCACGACCCCATGACCAAGGTTGCATCATCAGGAGCACGGCTACAGTAATCAGCAGCCGGCAAGACCCGCCCGTGGCGGACGCGGCCTGTCGGCTCCGTACGAGACCAGTCGGCGGGCCCCAGCAGTCAGAGGTCGGAGACACTGACGGCTGGGCCCGCGCCCAGTCACATTACCATTGTACCCCTGGGGGTAGGCCTATATAAACCCCCAGGGCACCCATGCAAAGGGTCGGATCCCAGTAGTTCTATACCTCACCAGATAGAGGGAGAGAGCTAGCCTTGCCCTCTCCTACCACCATACACAGCTCAAGGAGCAACCGTGTAAACACTTGACCATAGTGATCATGCGGAGACCCCGCAGAGCAGCAGTAGGAGTATTATCTCCCCGGAGAGCCCGGAAGCTGGGTAAGATTCGCCGGCGTATATTTCTTCGCCTCATCCCGTTTCCAGGCACCGGCGATGTTCTACTCGCCCCCACCATGATAAGCCATCCGTTGGCATATGTCACACCAAACTCCTGACATTTGGCACCCACCGTGGGGCATGGTGCACCGCCGTCCGGAGATCTGTTCTAGACGAGAACCCTTTTCCTTCCTGGCGAGCGCAGCCAGCCAGGCATGCCAGACGAAGTTTGCGTCGACGTGCTGCGCGGCGTGGAGATCGCCTGCGTAGCCAGCTCCTTGGCCGAACTTGTCGGCGAGGTCCGCCTCTCCGACGAACCTGCGTCCGACGCAGGCGTAGGCGGCCCCGAAAACCTCCTCGCGGGCCTCCTCGATCAACTCCACGTTTCCGGTGAGCCTGCCATAGACTTGGAGTCCATAGGCTCCACCGACCCGATGTTGGTCAACTCCGACACTGCGTCGGTCGACGCTTTCCCCTCCAATGTGGTGGTCTATGACGAACCTCTCCCCCACGCGGAGAGCGACGAGAGCACCGTCACTGAGGTGTTGGTCATCAGTCATGACGAGTTCCCTGGTGGAAGGGCGCCCGACTCACTCGGCGCGGCGCTGCAAGACCTAGCTGTGCCCATTCCAGAAGATGCTGACGCAGAGACGATAGAAGCGCGCCGCCTTCAGCTTGTTGAAGGTGCGAAGAAGCTAGCCAGCATGAGACGCTTGTCAGAAGCTTACCAGCGGGAGATGGATCGCGATATTGGCGGCTCGCCGGCTCCGGCAGGGCCCAGCCGCCTTGGCGCGGTTCAGCAGCGCGGCATAGCCATCGCCAGGCTGTTTGGGGCTAGCCGCCCCGTGTATGCCACGCCAGCGGAGAACATCCGAGCCTCCCAGGCAGCGGCGGATGAGCTGGACAATTTCGAGGGCGAAGAGCGCCGCCTCATGATGGAGCGAGTCCAACGGCTCCTCGACGCGGCCGCCGAGCAGAACGAGGCCGGCTGCCGCACAGAGGCACCGCAGCGGCCAAACGACGACCCGCACCGAGATCAAGGCACGACGTCTTGGATGCCTATTGGCGGTACCTGAGGAAGGAAGGACAAGGAGCCGGCTGTCAGCCACAGTCGGACTCGGATTACCATAGAGTGCGACCGAGACGGCCGCCCGAGAGCAGTGGAACGACGAGACGACTGTCCGCCTCCCCCTCCCCGCAAGGAGAGGTGAGTCTCCCTGCCGCCTGTTGACCATCCGACTCTTGGTGACCACCTTGGACACCAAGAGGGAGTTGGGGAGAATGACGCCCGCCACCGGATCGACCGACTTCACCACTCCCTGGCGCTGGAAGAAGAAGACGAGCTGGGTCCGCCTTGTTTCGGGCCCCGCATTCGGGACGAGCCCTTTCCCAGAGGGTTCACGCTCCCAAGAGACACGCCCAAGTATACCGGCTCCGTGAAGCCGGAAGACTGGCTAGTCGACTACTCCGCGGCTGTCAGCATAGCAAACGGCAACAAGCGTGTCGCCGTAAAGTACGTTCCGCTCATGCTCCAGGGCACGGCCCGGACATGGCTGAACAACCTAAAGCCCCGCAGCATCAACAGCTAAGTCGACTTCACCGAAGCATTCGTTCGCAACTTCACCAGCACGTACAAGCATCCTCCCAAGCCTCGCCAGCTCTCCCTATGCGTGCAAGGTCCTGATGAGTCGACTCGCGACTACCTCACGTGTTGGGATGAGCTCCGGAACTCCTGCGAGGGCGTGCACGAGGTGCAGGCCATCAAGTACTTCACAGCCGGGTGCCGAGAAGGCACCCTCCTCAAGCACAAGCTCCTCTGCGATGAGCCAGAAACTCTCGACGAGCTGCTGATCATAGCGGGCAAGTACACTATGGCCGACTCCTCCATGAAGACGGAAATTCAAATCAGCACGACTGGCAAAGTAGCTCCTCAGGTTCCAAGAACTCCGGCAGCAGACGCCGGCCGGCGACAACAGCAGGGCGACCACAAGCGCAAGGCCCCGCAGCCGGCTTCCAGCAGCCAGCAGGTCGCGACCGTCGAAGCCCAGCAGCCAGAAGAGCAGCCTCCGCCCAAGCGACAGAAAGGCGGCAAGCCGAACTGGTTGCCGGCCTTCTCCTACGAGCAGACCTCATCAGTCGGCTGGGCGAGAAAGCTCTCCCCTTATACCAACTCATGAAGAAGACCACTTTTTTCGAGTGGAACCATTAGGCGGACGAAGCATTCCACTAGTTGAAGAAGATGCTGACTACTCCACCCGTCCTGGTGGCTCCGACTCCCAAGGAACCTATGCTCCTGTACATCGCCGCCACCAGCCGAGTAGTCAGCACAGTCATTGTAGTAGAGCACAAGGAGGAAGGCAAGGCGCTACCTGTCCAGAGACCAGTATATTACCTGAGCGAGGTACTGTCGACCTCCAAGCAGAACTACCCCCACTACCAGAAGATGTGCTATGGCATGCACTTTGCTGCCAAGAAATTGAAGCCTTACTTTCAAGAACATCCCATCATGGTGGTCTGCACGGCTCCACTTGCTGAGATCATCGGTAGCCGTGATGCCTCTGGTCAAGTGGCCAAGTGGGCCATAGAGCTGGCTCCTTACACGATCTACTACCAGCCCCGCACTGCTATCAAATCACAAGCACTGGCCGACTTCCTCGTCGACTGGGCCGAGACCCAATACCTGCCTCCAGCACCTGACTCCACCCATTGGCGGATGCACTTCGATGGCTCCAAGATGCGCACCGGCTTGGGAGCCGGCGTCGTCCTCACCTCTCCCAAAGGCGACAAGCTCAAATATGCACTGCAAATCCATTTTGCCGCCTCCAACAACATGGCCGAGTATGAGGCGCTCATTCACGGGCTCCGGCTTGCCAAAGAACTTGGCATCCGCCGGATCTTGTGTTATGGCGACTCAGACTTAGTGGTCCAGCAGTCGTCTGGCGACTGGGACGCCAAAGACGCAAACATGGAAAGCTACCGTTTCGTCGTGCAGCAACTCAACGGGTATTTTGAAGGGTGCGAGTTCCTCCATGTGCCAAGAAACGACAACGACCAAGCAGACGCCTTGGCACGAATCGGCTCTACCCGCCAAGCAATACCGTCTGGCGTCGCCCTTCAACGCCTCCTCAAGCTGTCTATCAAGCCTTCACCAGAATCAGACTCCATCTTTGTGCCGGCTCCTCCCGAAGACGGCGGACCCGACTCCAGAGTTCCGGCAGTCGGAACGGGAACTTTGGCGGGTGACTCCAAAGCTGCCACAGTCGAGCCCGGCCCGGGGACTGCGGTGACGGACTTGAAGATTCCAGAACTCGGCCCAAGGAACGAGCCAGTCGTCCTGGGGACTTCATCAGCCCAACAAGCGGTTGTTGACTCCAGCTCGCCGCCTCCCAGCCCAGCCGCCCTCGTCCAAGTCACAGTTCTGATAGTTGATGAAATAGCAGCACCCTCATGGGCCCAGCCCATCCTCAAATTTCTGGTGAACAAAGAGCTACCAACTGATGAGACCTCAGCTCGGCAAGTACAACGCCAGGCAGCAGCCTATACCATAATCAACAGAGAGCTGGTCAGGCGCAGCATCACTGGTGTCTACCAGCGCTGCGTAGAGCCAGAGCAAGGCTAGGCGATCCTCAAAGACATCCATCAAGGCGAATGTGGCCACCATGCGGCTTCAAGAGCACTCGTCGCCAAAGCTTTTCGGCACGGTTTCTTTTGGCCGACTGCCTTGGAAGAGGCCAAGGAGTTGGTCCAAAAATGCAAAGGGTGCCAGAAGTTCAGCTCCAAGCCGCACCAGCCGGCTTCCGCACTCAAGACCATCCCCATTGCTTGGCCTTTCATTGTTTGGGGCCTAGACATGGTGGGACCATTCAAAACAGCACGAGGTGGTCCGACTCACCTACTTGTTGCAATGGACAAGTTCACCAAGTGGGTGGAAGTAAAGCCAATTAAGAAACTGAATGGTCCGACTGCCGTGACCTTCATCACCGATATCACAATTCGGTACGGCATACCACACAGCATCATCACCGACAACGGCACAAATTTTGCCAAAGGCGGCTTGGCCCGTTTCTGCGCAACATAGGGCATCCGACTGAACCTAGCGTCCGTCGCCCACCTGCAGTCAAACGACCAAGTGGAGCGAGCAAACGGCCTCATCCTGTCCGGCATCAAGCCTCGGTTGATCGAGCCTCTGGAGCGCTCGGCTGGCTACTGGCACGATGAGCTGCCAACCGTCCTCTGGAGTCTGCACACGACTCCAAACAAGTCAACCGGCTTCACGCCCTTCTTCCTCGTCTATGGTGCCGAAGCCGTCATCCCAACGGAAATAGAGTTCGACTCCCCACGAGTCACCATGTACACCGAGGAGGAAGCGGAAGAAGCACGACAAGACGGTGTCGATCTGCTAGAAGAGGGCCGGCTATTGGCACTCAGCCGGTCCAGCATCTACCAGCAGAGCCTACGTCGATACCACAACAGGAAGGTCAGGCCAAGATCTTTCCAAGAAGGCGACCTTGTACTCCGGCTGACCCAGCGAACAGCCGGCCAGCACAAGCTGTCTCCGCCTTGGGAAGGCCCTTTCATCATCAGCAAAGTACTAGGCAATGACTCCTACTACCTGATCGACACTCAGAAGCCCCGAGCACGCAAGAGGGACGACTCCGGCAAGGAGACAGAGCGGCCATGGAATGCAAATCTTCTCAAGAGATTTTACAATTGATGAAGTATGTACCATGCTACCCTTTGTATTAAAGTACCAAGACTTCGGGCCCCCCGAGACGAGCTCGGGGACTGCCCTCTTTTGTCTATATGATAAAAATATGCCTACAAGTATGTTACTCTTTGTCATGCCGCTTGGCACCGGGCTCGACAAGTCGGCCCGGGGACTTGCCGCCTTGCACTATGAAATGCTTCCTGCAGCCGGACAAGTAGTGTGTAACATCTAAGCTGTCTTCTTTCAGAAGCCGCAGCTCGCAGAGAGACTGTACGGTGGGCAGAGGTAAGGTAGAATGGGTGATCGCACGAAAAATGGCTAGGGACTCAAAGCGTAAAACATAGCTCAAGACGGCTTCCAAGCCCTTCTCGCAAACTAACTCTCGGACAGTCGGATTGTCGTTTTCTATCCAACTTGCTCAAACAATCTTAAAATCGGCTAAGTACTTGCTTTCCCAAAGTAGCCTAGCACTTGATCCAGCAACAGTCTGCAGAGCGGCTGTCCGATTGGCAAGGCAGGCAAGTAGGAGAAAGTGGCAAAGGAAAACAGCCAAAAGAACAATGAGAAAGAAAAGATAGACATATATATATATAACACAAGCCCTTGGCCGAATTGTCAAGCAGAGGTTCAGAATACACCCCGCGGGTGGAATTGTGCGAATTAACAAGTTCTTCAAAAGACTGCTGAAGCAGATAAAACAAAAGACACAGCGGCAGCTTAGGAGGCGGCAGACGGAGTCGGGGGGTCGGAGGAGGCGCCAGTGTCAGTCGTTGGGGCGGTCGGCCGTCTAGTCTAGGCTTGATCGCCTCCGGCAGCAGTCGGATCGGTCGCACGCGGCTCGTTGCTGGAGGCGTGGTCGGGCTGAGGCTGGCCGTCTGCTCCGTCTTCTGGTGCCTCCGCCTCGCCCTCATCCTCCGCCTCGTCCTCCTCCTCGACGCTGGAGCCGATCACCTCCGCTAAGTCTTCGCCGTAGTCTGGGTTCATTCCAAACCACTCCGGCGGGACCCCTCGCCGTCTTCAGACCGCTCGGGGACGAAGATGCTCGTGTCGGTGTACTCGGCGATCGCCGCAGCACGCTTGACGAGGGTGTCTTCCGCAGCCGCCAGCTCCGGCTGGGCCTCCGACCAAAGCGTGGCCAACCGGTCTAGATCCAGCCCCAGGTACCACGCCTTGACGAACTCCAAGGCCCGGCGCGCTCCAGCCCAGGCCGAAGAGCCCTTCCAGGCCTCGAGGCGACTAGCCGCGACCTCCAACCAGTTGGCCATCAGGCTGGGGGTGCGCGGAGCCTGCATATCCGGCCAAAGGGCGGAGATCACCTGGGCGCCGACACACTGAAGCCGGCGCAACATCCGGTGAGCTGGCCGGAGGCGAGCCTCGATACTCAAGATGTTCTCATCAAGAGTTCGGGGGGCATCGGCGGCGATCTCTGCGCCCTCCGCCCTCTGACTTGCATGATCGGCCTCGATGGCTTGGATAGCGGCCTAAGACTGCCCAGGGAAGAAGTCTGCAAAAGACACGAAGAAACAAAAAAGCGAGTCAAAAACCAGGAGTCGGCACGACCTAGGTCGGCGGCTCAAAGAAAGAAAACAAAGAGACTCACCATCAACGATGTCTTCGATCTCGTGGAAGCCGGAGGACAGCATCGCCTCCTTGTCAGACCAGGAAGAGCGCTCACTCGCGAACTCGGCCAGGAGGGCGGCCTCCGTCTCCTCCGCCTCCCTCTGCGACTTCGCGAGCAGCCCCTTCTGCTCTGCCAACTGAGTGGTCAGCAGATCGCGCTCCGCGGCGAGCTTGCCGCACTCCTCCCCTTTGGCGAGAAGGACGGAGTTGGCTTTGCTCAGCTGCTATTGAAGAGCAGCGTTGGCCCCTGAAGGAAGGAAAGAAAGACAACAGTCATCAATAAAGTAGGTCGCCGGGGAGATCCAGCCCGACTGCTCAGCAGTCGGCCCGAATCTCAGGGACTACAGCCCGCGGGTGCGCTAGCGCGCCCCCACAAAGAAGAGAAAAAGGAGAAGGACTTACTTCGGCTCTTCGCCAAGTCGGCGGTCCGCTTGCCCAACTCTTCCACATTATGGTTGAAGGCGGTGACGCGGAGGTTGTGGTAGTCCTGCAACAAGCATTTCAGACAAAGTTAGTAACCAGAAGTTCATCAAATTGGAGTTCCGGACCGCCTGCTCAGAAGCCAACCCGAAACTCGGGGACTACACCCAGTGGGTGCGCTGGCGTGCCCCCACGGAGAGGAACAAGAAAAATAAAGGCCCAAAGAAAAGACATACCCGAACGGCCGCCCGCGACGCCAGGAACGCCTTGGTGCAGCTCTGGAGGGCGTCGCCCTCAGCGTGGAGCTTCGCCTGGACGTCCAGGAGCGCCCGATTCAGTGGCCCTATGCCGCCTCCCCGCACCCACCCAACAGGTGCGGCGCTCGTCGCCTCGGCGTCTGGAGCCGCGGAGCTGGCGGTGCCGGCCTCCAGGGGGCGGGGTGCCGAAGTCGCCTTCTCCAGACGATGGCGCGCTGGCGAGCCGACCTGGAGGAGTAGCCTCGCCACGGCCTCTTCTTCGGTCGGCGGCACCGGAGGGTCCGCTGGCTGCTCGCCTCGCATGCCTTCAGACGGCGACGGAGGCGGCGGTGGAACGTTTGCACCCGTAGTAGAGGGCTCGCCGCCTTCCCTCTCCTCGACGAGGTTCTCCCCGCCGGCTCCTCCAGTCTGCCCCGTGAACTCCGGCGGCGGCGGCGCAGAGTTCAGCAGGGTAACAAGCAAGGCCGCCTGGCGGCGTGCGGCTTCCTCAGCCTGCTGCTTCACCGCGGCGGCGGCTTCGGCCTCCGCTAGTTTTTTCTTGGCGGAGGCCTCCGCCCTGTCGGCCTCCGCCTTCTCCAGGCGGAGGGCTTCTTCTTCATTGCACTTCTCCTACGCATTCCGCTCCGTCGCCTCCCGGAGGTCGGCTGCAGGGTCTATCCGCCGAGTGGTGGCGGGCGTCCCCGCTGACCCCATGACGGAGGCGGCGGCGACCCGCTCAAGAAAGAGGTGAGCCCTGAAGAAAGAAGGGCGAGCAGAGACTCAGACAAAACACGAAGAAAGAATAAACTTTGAAGTCAGAATACTCACGCAGAGACCAACGGCGGCTTCTTCACTTCCTTACGGAAGCGGATGGCCTTCGCGGCTGCCTTGTCCCACCGGGTCGCCGCAGCTGAGCCCTTGGGCTTCTTCGGCCGGCTGCTAAACAAAGTCGTCGCAGCCTGGCGCTTCTTCCCGCCGCCTAGAGCGCCCGACACGGTAGAAGAGCCCGCGCCCGGCTGGCTGGCTCCTGGCCGATAGTGAGGGGCGACTCCTCCCTCGGCGTCATCTTCAGGCCAGTCGGCGAAGGTAGCCTAGGGCCTGAAGTCGCCTGTCGTCCCTCCACCTCCCCCAAATCGGGGTCGTCGACGTCGCTCTCCGCCCGATCGGCGGCGAACTCACGGGCCGGCCCTGAGGTGCCGGCTGGTGGGTGAAGAAGGGGATTCTAACCAAAAAGCAGACTGATTAGAACAAGACTCGGCAAGAAGAAGACAATCTAAAGAAAAGAAAGGCGACTCACCACGGGCGGGGGGTTGGCGCGGGAGTATGGCTCCTTGCCGAATCGCCAGTCCTCCGGGAGCCTGTTGTCCGAGAGGTAGTTCACCATCAGGGCCACCTCTTCGTGAGGCATGTCCTTGGTGCACATCCGACTCGGGTCGCGGCCCCCGCTCATCTGGCATATCAGGTGAGGGCGGCCTTGGAGTGGGAGAACTCGGTGCGAGACGAAGGCGGCCAGCAGGTCTGGGCCAGTCAGACCCTCCGACTGCGTCAGCACTCGGAATCGCGTGATGGCGCCGGCTCCCGCAGGCGTCAGCGACCTGGCCCAGTACGACCAGTTGGGCAGTCTGCCAGCCGGCGGGCCAGCTTCGAAAGCCGGCAGATTAACCCAGTCGCCCCTCGTGGCGACGTTCCTGACATAGAAGTAGGACCGCTGCCACATCTTCACCGACTTCAGCAGCGATATGGAGGGGAAGTGGTTGTTGGCTCATGTCCTTCGCACGGCGATGAAGGCGTCGCACTGAGCCAGCACGCCCGCGGCCTGGGTGCCGAGCTTGGAGAAGAAGAACTCCCCCCAGAGCTCGAGGATGGGGAGGACTCCAAGGAAGCCCTCGCACAGAGCCACGAAGGCGGACAGCAGCACCACTATGTTGGGGGTGAGGTGGTGCGGCTGGAGTCCGTAAAACTCCATGAACGACCGGAAGAAGCTGCTCGCCGGCAGCCCTAGCCTGCGCAGGCAGTGCGAGCAGAAGATGACCCGCTCGCCCTCCCGCGGGGCGGGGGAAATCTCCCCCTCCGGCGCGAGATGCACCTACACGCGATCCTCGCCGGGAAGCTGACGGGTCCGGCGGAGGAACTCGATATGGTCTTCGTGGACCTCGGAGCCGTCCCAAGTGCCGGAGCGCACTGGGGGAGGCGCGGCTGCGGAGGAAGAGCTCATCGTGAAGCTGTCGCCGCGGCGTTCGCCGGAGCTTGGGCGTGCGGCAAGGCGAAGAAGAGAAGAGGAAGCAGGAGAGCGAGGAGCTGCGAGGAGGAAGAAGCGAGGGTAGTGGGAAGGAGGGGCGTGCGTGCCCCCCTCTTCCCCCTACTTTTAGTCCTATGGGCTGCGAAGCCGAGGGGGCGGATGTGGGGATTTACTGCGCCTGCAGCCCCACGACCCCCATGATCCACGTAAAGTTACTGCGCGCAGTAACTTCACGGGAAACCCAACCGCTCGCCAGGGCCGCAGCGGATCCGCTCGGGCGCCGAGGCGCGGTAGTGGCGGGCCCCGCCTATGGGCCTGTCCCGTCGCGCGCGTGGGATGGCAGAACAGCCTGGCCACGTGTCCTCGTGTGACAGGCCAGGAACGGGCGACGGCCTGGAAGCTTAGCTAGCACGCCACTTGAAATCCCGCCGCGACGTTCGAACTACTGAGCAAGTCAGAATTGAGTGAGTCCGAGTTGGGCGAGTCCGGCTCCTTCTAGTCAGCCCGGCGGAAGTCAATCAAGATCATGTGTTGCGCCCGGAAAGAGAAACTGCTGAGGCTTCTCGGCCGATCGTCCGTGGCGCCTCACCAGCTTCGGGGACTATAGTCGGAGTAATGGGCCATGGGTAGGCCAACCCGAGCCCCACGACCTTTCAAGACATCGGGGCAGGCTGCGCCCCTCAAGACGACAGAGCGAAGAGCCGCCTCCTGGGGAGTCTACGGCAAGGCGGTCGACTGCCCGCTCACGGCCGAGTCCTAGGGACGACTTCCAGAGAAGCCGGCTTTGGGGAGTCGGCCGGCGACTCCAACAAACCGTGACCTCATCGAGGAGGACGGGGCAGGGGCGTGGCTACAATGAAGCCCACTCCCCGCCCCTTACCAAGGGCAGGCATGGCTACAACACGCCGTACTTGGGGAAGATCTCCCCGCGGTGTGGCACTGTTGCCCAGTCGGCCCTGACATCAGCACCACTGTACTTGGTCCTGCGCCCACGACGGCTTGTCTGTACGGCCTGGAGGCAGTAGGGCCCACAGCCAGCGAGACATCGGGAGACGGCGGGAGCACCGCCAGTCGGACCCAACGGGAGTCGGCCCGGGGGATTCGGCCGAGCCCTCCCCCGGGCCCACGCGCCATTAATCAAGAAGAGATGGGGTGTGGCCACAGTGATCGCCCACCAGGCTGCGGGGCTGTTGCCACGACCCCATGACCAAGCTTGCATCATCAGGAACACAGCTACAGTAATCAGTAGCCGGCAAGACCCGCCCGCGGCGGACGCGGCCTTTCGGCTCCGTACCAGACCAGTCGGCGGGGCCCACTAGTCGGCGGGCCCCAGCAGTCGGTGGAGAAGTCGGAGGTTGGAGACACTGACGGCTGGGCCCGCACCCAGTCACATTACCATTGTACCCCTGGGGGGGTAGGCCTATATAAACCCCCCAGGGCACCCATGCAAAGGGTCGGATCCAAGTAGTTCTATACCTCACCAGATAGAGGGATAGAGCTAGCCTTGCCCTCTCCTACTACCATACACAGCTCAAGGAGCAACCGTGTAAACACTTGACCATAGTGATCATGCGGAGACCCCGTAGAGCAGCAGTAGGGGTATTATCTCCCCAGAGAGCCCCGAAGCTGGGTAAAATTCGCCGGCGTGCATGTCTTTGCCTCATCCCGTTTCCAGGCACCGGCGACGTTCTACTCGCCCCCACCATGATAAGCCACCCGTTGGGATATGTCGCACCAAACCCCCGACACTACCCGAGATCCGCTGGTTTTGACACCGACAAGTGACGTGCCCCGACACATGAAGATGACTATTGATATGTCTCCATCATATCTACTTTTCCAAACACTTTTGCCCTTGTTTTCGACTCTAACTTGCATGATTTGAATGGAGATAAAAGTTCTCGGAATGACCTGAAAATCAACAAAGAATTATTTTGGAATGTATAAAAAATACTGGAATGAAGATCCACGTTAGGGGGGCCACCACCAGTCCACGAGGGTGGGGGCGCGCCCTACCCCCCTAAGCGCGTGCCCCTGCCTCGTGCCCTCCCTGACGCTCCACCGACCTCAACCCTGACTCCATATATTCACTTTCGGGGAGAAAAAACCAGGGAGAAGGATTCATCGCGTTTTATGATACGGAGCCGCCGCCAAGCCCTAAACTCTCTCGGGAGGGCTGATCTGGATCATGTTCGGGGCTCCGAAGAGGGGAATCCGTCACCATCGTCATCATCAACCATCCTCCATCACCAATTTCATGATGCTCACCGCCATACATGAGTAATTCCATCGTAGGTGTCGGTGTCAAAACCGGCGGATCTCAGGTAGGGGGTCCCGAACTGTGCGTCTAAGGCGGATGGTAACAAGAGGCAGGGGACACGATGTTTTACCCAGGTTCGGGCCCTCTTGATGGAGGTAAAACCCTACGTCCTGCTTGATTATTCTTGCTAATATGAGTAGTACAAGACTTGATCTACCATGAGATCGGAGAGGCTAAACCCTAGAAGCTAGCCTATGGTATGATTGTATGTTGTCCTACGGACTAAAACCCTCCGGTTTATATAGACACCGGAGGAGGCTAGGGTTACACAAGGTTGGTTACAAAGGAGGAGGTATGCATATCCGTATTGCCTAGCTTGCCTCCCACGCCAAGCAGAGTCCCATCCGGACACGAGACGAAGTCTTCAATCTCGTATCTTCATAGTCCAACAGTCCGGCCAAAGGATATAGTCCGGCCGTCCGGAGACCCCCTAATCCAGGACTCCCTCAGTAGCCCCTGAACTAGGCTTCAATGACGATGAGTCCAGCGTGCAGTGTTGTCTTCGGCATTGCAAGGCGGGTTCCTCCTCCGAATACACCACAAAAGAGTTCGAATACAAGGATAGTGTCTGACCCTGCAAAATAAGTTCCACATACCACCGTAGAGAGAATAATATTTCCACAAATCTAATTTGCCGGCACGTTTTGGCAGCATGACATCACGCCATGGCCCAGTAATTATTCGAACTATTTTTCTTTAACCAGCCCCGCACATAACGCGAGGAGGTTTCTTGACACGTCTTGTCAAAGAAGAGATCATGTTCCCCTTATTACGGGATTCTCATCAATACGGGCGTGGGTAACCCAACCGCGCCACCAATTACTGCGCTTGGGGGATAAGCGAGTTTTACCAGGCTAGTGGGGGGCGCATAGCTTTGTCCGCCCTTATAAAGGGATAAGGCCTCACCTTTTTCGACCCACGCCTTCTTCCTCCTTGCTCATCCATTCTCGCGCACTCGAGCTCCAACGCCCAAGTCCACATCCTTCTCCTCAACTCTCTCCAAACATGTCCGGAGCGGGAGGCAAGTGGATGGCCTCCTCCATCATGGAGGGACACATCAAAAAGCTACGTGGAGCCGGATACTTAGCCGCGGATATCGCGCACCGGCTGCCAGCCGCGGGGCAGGTCGTCCCTACCCCGAAACCTCACGAAAGGGTGGTTTTCCTCCTCCACTTCGTCCGCGGACTGGGGTTTCCGCTCCATCCATTCGTCCGCGTTCTCATGTTCTATTATGGGCTGGACTTTCATGATCTGGCCCCGAATTTCATCCTCAACATCTCGGCGTTCATCGTTGTGTGCGAGGCTTTCCTCCACATCTGGCACCACTTCGGCCTGTGGCTGAAGACCTTCAATATCAAGCCGAAGGTGGTGGGTGGCCAACAAGCAGAATGCGGCGGAGCCATGGTGGGCAAAATGCCCAACGTTATATGGCTCGAGGGCTCCTTCGTGGAGACCATAAAGTGGTGGCAATCGGGGTGGTTCTACATCACCGAGCCGCGTGACACTAACTAGGTGGCGGCCCTCGAGTTTCGATCCGGAATCCCAACGCGGCTCAATTCCTGGAAGGAGAAGGGCCTGTCCTGGGGTTCATCGGTGGAGCTGGACGGACTCCAGAAGTGTATCCGGAACATGATAAGCAAGAAACTTAAGCTTGTCAACATAGTCCAGGTCATGCTCTTCCACCGGATCCTCCGTGTCAACAACGGGATTTTAACTTATGGGAGTTCGACCCAGCCCAGCACCAGAATCTACACGAGCTCTTCGACACGATGCATAAGGACGTCTGGAGGGTGCTGTTCAAGGGCGCCGAGGTCCCTCCTTCTCTTACCAAGGACTGCGGGCTAAGCGCGAAGCACCCTACGAATTCGGTAAGTTCGGTACATCTGGTAGGATATTTATTTCCCATAGCTTAACCATGTGCGGGGTCTGAGCTCCCATGCCTTTGACAGGACTGGGTGGAGATATCAGAGCAGATTAATTGTTCGGCCCCTCTGCTCGAAGACCCTGCGAATGCTCTCCAGATGGAGATGCAGACTTCGGCTCCTTATGAGGTGCCAGAGAAGACCAAGAAGAAGGCCAAGGGAACCCGAAAGAGTTCCCGGCGCCAGGTGGTATCGTACTCATTGTCCGATAACACCGAGAAGCACTCCTCCCGTGAAAACGAGGAGAAGGAAGATGAAGATTCTCCCCTCCCGCCGGGGGAGACAATAAAAGGAAGGCCGCCCCAACCGGGGAGGCCGAAGGGTCCGAGAAGGGAAGGACTCTTCTTCCGGACTGCTCCACCACTGCCGCCAGCGGCAAATACGAGTGGCTGCTCAGGGCCAAGCCCCTGGCGAAGTTGTAAGTATTTAGATACCAGAGTAACTCATAGCATACCTCTGTCGCACTGCTTCTCCTAACGTCGAATATGGTTATGCAGTCCGCCCCAAGCCCGTATCGATGTATCATCGTCACACGGTTCCTTGGACTCGTCGGACATGAATAGTGATACACTTCCAACCACTTCCTCTCCTTTCCCTATGGATAATGCCGAGGTATTGTCTCAAGGGGCACCGAGCCGGGGGGAGACAGTCCCGGAGGCGCCTCAAGGCGACCTTCCGGACTCCAGGAGCAAAGGGAGCAAGGCTCCCGGGGGCTCCAAGTTCGGCTCTTAGCCGAACACCGCGCCGGAACCCCCAGTGGTTCCGGACTCGGGTAGGCGGCCCCCTTCCAAAAGGGGCAAGCCGCCCGTGCTGGTGACCTCTGTCCATCCAGAGGCACCGGACAACCTGCTGGGAGCACTTCGTGGCGCTTCCATCGATGAAGAGCACCGCACTATTATGAGTGCGGTGATCAAGAAGGTTCAGTCCGCCAAGAGCGGACTGACTGAAGCATGTGCCAGCCTTCTAACAGGCTTTGAGGTAAGTATTTAAAATATAGGAAAAATATTACCGCATAGACAGTAGCCCCTGATGCTCTGTTTGGTGTTCACAAAGAAAAGCCGAATAGAGGATCAAATAATATCTGCAGGAGTCTAATATAAGTATGTCTGTATGCATATGCAGGCTTCGCTGCTGACCTCTGCCACACTGACTGCGGAGGTCGCTACACTGAAGCAGGACCTCGAGGGGGCCAAGAAAGAGCTCGGCCTTGCCAAGAGGCAGCTCGAGGAACACAAAGGTAAGTAATACCTTGTCTATATATAAAAGAAAATGTGGTTGCGAATGACAGGATCATCATGAATGTACCAGGGGCCATGACCGAAGTGGCGACCTTGAAGAAAGCGCTGTCCGAGGCCGAAAACAAAGCGGCCAAGGAGCGCACCAAGCGGGAAAAGCAAGATGCACGGGTGGGCGAGGTGCAGCAAGAGCTCCAGGCTCTCGTGAAGAAGCACGAGGCTTTAGAGCTTGACTCGAAGACGCGAGAGTCCGAGCTTGCCGCGGCCCTCGAGAGCACAAAGAATGCCAAGGCTGAAGCCCAAAAGGCTCTCCAGGAGATTGAGGCGATGAGGAAGATAGCGGCGAGTAAGGCATTCAATATGCAAAGCAAGCATGTGAAAGTAAATTACTTGTTACTTACCCGAGTCCGGAGCTCTCTAGGAGCATTCGCAAATTTGCCCTACAACGTGTCGGATGCCACGAAATATTACTAGGCCGAGGAGGGAAGCTCGACGGAGAAGTTGTTCTGGTCTCAGTATACTGGGACCGAACACCCGATGCCTATGAGCGACCAGCTGAAGCAACTGGTCGAGCTGCACAAGGCGGCCGAACAGGCCATGAAGGGCTTTACAGTCCGGATGTGGCCTGGCGACTCCCTTCCCAGCAGCTACTTCATCCTGGTGAGGCGGCTTGTGGATGCCTGCCCACGGTTGGAAGTCATCAAGCGGTCCGTCTGTATCGAAGGTGCCCGCCGGGGCTTTTGCCCGTGCAAAGGTGCACTGTGCCAAGATGGACGCTGAGAAGCTAGTGAAGGAGGGGCCGCCGCAGGGCAAGGAGCATCGCCACCCCGAGATGTATTATGAGGGTGTCCTAAAGGGTGCTCGTCTTGTGGCGGACGAGTGTGCGAAGGATGTAATGTTTGAATGAACTTGCTCGTGTGATCCTGTATTACGAAAACTTGTTCATATGCACTATGCAACGCTTGTATGAATTTAAAATATTACCTTATGTGCGGCTGTTTATCAATTCTGAGAGATGGCCAGTCGTCGGCTTCTGCCCCCATGCCACGAGTGCTGGGGTGTTCGGGATAAATCTGAGCACTCTTTTTCCCATTGTTGGGTCCTTCGAGGGAGGTGCTCAGCACAACGAACAAGGCAATTGGGCTATAATGCTTTATCAATCTCACTTAGCCATAGAATTCTACAATTTTAAATTTTGGCGAAGCCCCTAGTATTCGGAAGGCCAAATTCGGGGCGCTATACACGCCTGTCACACCCTAGCTAGTCATGCATTAGAGTGTTGCATCATGTTTACTCTTTCATCAGAAACTTGAAATGGGGATCTGTGAAACCCTCAGAATCATTTTGAAAATGACCCAAATAAAAATTTCTCCAAAAGGGTCCAAGAAAATGCTCATGTTGCTCTCTGAAAATATTGGACAGAGATAAAAATCAAACCAATATTTTTAGTGGCTCATGGACATTTATTTTGGGCATTTGGAATTAATGCATAAATATTTGCATTGGAAATATATTTCTATATATATTAATATATGTCCAAATATTATGCCAATTATAAAGGAGCTCTGGAATAATATATCTAGCCCCTGCAAAAATTGGCATAAGTTAAATAAATGATTTAATATATTATTTAAATCAAAACAAATGTCAGAAATTAGAAAACAGAAAAAAAATAAAAGGGAGAAGCTTACCCGGGCTCCTCCCTGTGCAGCCCATCCAGCTGGCCGGCCCAGCCAGCAGGCGGCCCAGCCCGTCTCCCTCCTCTGTCGTCTTCGACCCGACAGAGGGAGGGGAGTGTGGCCGGCGCGCGCGCGCGCCACCGCGCCACGCCACCTCTCTCCCTGCCTGCCTGCCCTCCCCTCCTCGCCTCGATGCCCCTGGACGACGCCACGCCTCCCCCTGCTCTCTCTCACTCTCCCTCGGCTCCTCCCTCCTCTCCCTCGCTCTCTCTCTCACACGGTCGAACACCACCGTCGCCGCCGTTCGCCATAGCAGCCGTCTCCGGCCACCCCTCGCTCCCCCGACTAGCTTAGCGGCTCCGCCTCGACCTCCTCTTCCTCCCCACCGCTCCACGGGTCTCCGGAAGCCCTGCATCGCCGCCACGTCGCCGTTCCCCTCCTCGGGCTCCGACCACCGTCGCCGTCGATTCGCCGTCTCCAGCGCGTCTCCGAGCCCGCTTCGACGCCCACTGCAACTGCGGTGAGCCCCCGAGTCGTTTCCCCCTTCTCTCCTGGTCTCTTTCGACCTCTAGGCCTTAGCCCCACCTTGGCCGAGAGCTCCACGCCGCCGGCGATGTCGCCGTCGTGGCCACGGTCACCGTAGCGCCCAACCGAGCACACTATCGTGCTCCACGCCTCACTAGGAGCACGCAGCACGCACCAACGCCTCCCCAAACACCCTGCAACGCCGACTCCGACCGCACCCAAACTCCGGCGGCCGCAGCCGAGCTCGCCGCCGTCGACTCCGGCCACCCCAGGCCCAGCCACGGCCACCGTTCGAGGCGCGGGAGCAAGAGCTCTCCAACGAGCCCAAGAACGGCCTCGCCCGTGCCCTGTAGCGCGATCCCGCATCGCGCCGCCGTCTCGGGCCTCGCCGGCGTCGTGTCGCCGGTGGGTTTGACCCACTTTGACCACGGCAGGACCCCCCTGAGTCCCTGACAGGTGGGCCCAGCCCTGTAGCTAATTAGGATTAGCGCTAACCACTGTTAGTTAACCCCCTGACACTGACCAGTGGGCCCCAGCGCCACTAATCCCTAATTAGGATTAATTTAAACCCTGTTAAACCCCCCCTGTCACTGACGTGTGGCCCCCACGTCAGGTTTGACCCCAGCCAGCCGCAGTTGACCACTGACGTCATGCTGGGCGCAATAATTATATTTCTGGATTTAATTTAAATCAGGAAATTCCAGAATATTATTTAAACTTCAAAAATTCATAACTTTTATTCTGTAACTCCAAATTGGACAAATTATATATGAAAAATGATCAGAAAAATCCAATCTATCCATCTGTACTATTTTCATGCATGATCAAACAAGTTAAATTGATGTTTCAAGCAGAACAAGGAAAAGCACTTTAAAAGGCCATATTTGAATTTGAAATTTGAATCCTTGATTCAAATTTGTTCAAACCCTTCTGGTTTTAGTTGCATTAGCCCAACACACTCATATTGCCATGTTTCATGCATGCATCATATTGTTGCACATTGTTTGGTGATGGTTGTGTATCGGTGTCCTTTGCGACAGGTTCTGCCTCCGAGGAGTACCGTGATTACCCTAACGAAGAACCGTATCAGTGCATCGAACCATCAGGCAAGCAACCAACCATTTGATCATATCGATACAATCCCATGTTCTCGCTCCTGCTCTCTTTTACTGCATTAAGACAACGCGATTCAAACTGCTGTGTGCTACGGTAGTTGAACCCATTTCCTCTGCATGACCTGTCATTGCCACAGTAACTAGATGAAACCCACTAGCATGTGTAGGAGTTGATTGAGCCCTATGTATGTGTTGTTCCTACCTTGCTATGCCTGCTATGCTTAGAGTCGTGTCAGGTCTGGTTCATCTGGGTGATGGGCTAGAGTGAAATGATTATGTCGGTAATGAGAGTGGTGTGGTGAACACGATTTGGTAAAGGTATCGATGAGAGGCCATGTAGGAGTACATGGTGGGTTGTTTCATTGAAGCCGACCTTAAGCACTGAGATCTGTATGTGTGATTTAAGAATCAGCTACTACCATGCATTGGGCCCGAAACCAATGGACCCTCTCGGCTTCTTATTCACCCTAGTTCTCCGTCCAGGAGTTGCAAGTAGTTTCTGGTGTTTGTAGCCTACTGGAGGCCGTGGACAGCGCTGACCGTAGGGGTGGGCTGTGATGCGGTAGGTACGTGGCACGGTGTACCGAATACCCGTTAGGTATCTCGGGAACCCTGTTCACATCGTTCGGGGCCGTATGGGAAACCTCGGCCGGACTCCCTGCGGATGGAACCTGGATAGGCGATAAACCTGGACTGGAGGCTTAGGTGATTAGGTAGGTCGTGGCCGACACCCACGTTGGGCTTCCGCTTGAAGGTTGCCGAGTACATGTCGTGTAAACGACGGTAAGTGGTGAGAGCGTGTATGAAGGAGTACACCCCTGCAGGGTTAACATGATCTATTCGAATAGCCGCGTCCGCGGTAAAGGACTACTTGGTTGCCTATACAGTTCATAGACAAGTAAATGGAAACTGCTAAAAGCCTCAAGATAAGTGTGAGTGCCGAGGATGGCTCTTCCGTAGGAAGACGGAGGTGGATCCTCGGTAGTGTATTGAAGTGGTGAGTAGTGGACTCGTGTGCGCAAAACCATTTCAAGTTGGAGTATCGTAGGATAGTCTAGCCAAGAGTCAAAGCTGGCTTGCTGCAATAACTCCACCAACCCTTCTTGATAATATGCATGTATGTAGGATCTGATGTAAGTCTTGCTGAGTACCTTTGTACTCATGTTGCTATAATCTACATTTTTACAGAAGACGCTGCAACCCCTTCTGATGGGTTCTATGTAGACGTTGACATCAACGAGTAGGCTAAAGACCCAGGTGGTGACCCTGAGCTTGTGAAGGACCTTGTAGTATAGCTAGGCTTTCCAAGCCTCTTTTATTTTACTAGTTGTCTGTACTCAGACAAGTTACTTCCGCTGCTGGTTTGTATGACTGTATGACTTGTATGTTGGGTCGTGAGACCCGTACCTTTGTGTATGTTATGTATGGCTCCCTGAGCCTTAAATAAAGTACTTGTGTCGTAGAGTCATGTTGTGATGCTTCGTTGTATTTGCACATATCGAGCATATTGTGTGTATGATTGAAATGCTTGGTATGTGTGGGATCTGACTATCTAGTTGTTTATCTTTAGTAGCCTCTCTTACCGGGAAATGTCTCCTAGTGTTACCGCTGAGCCATGGTAGCTTGCTACTGCTCTGGAACACTTAGGCTGGCCGGCATGTGTCCTTCTTCGTTCCTGTGTCTGTCCCTTCGGGGAAATGTCACGCTTTGAGTACCGGAGTCCTGTTAGCCCGCTACAGCCCGGTTTACCGGAGTCCTGCTAGCCCAGTGCTACAGCCCGGACCCACTTGCTGATGACCGACACGTTCGAAGCTGGGTCATGGATGCCTGTCCCTGTAAGTCTGTGCCACTTTGGGTTTACGACTAGTCATGTCAGCCCGGGCTCTTTATCATATGGATGCTAGCGACACTATCATATACGTGAGCCGAAAGGCGCAAACGGTCCCGGGCAAAGGTAAGGCGACACTCGTGGGGATACCGTGCGTGAGGCCACGAAGTGATATGAGGTGTTACCGGCTAGATCGATGTGACATCGAGTCGGGGTCCTGACAGCGTTGGCATCAGAGCCGGACTGCCTGTAGGTTCTCCAAGCCAAACTGGTCGATGTTGAGTCTAGAAATTCTTTAGTTATATGTAGGGGAATTGTTTGTGGGTTGGAACGTAAGGCTCTTTTTACTCCTTATCTTATGACATTCTGATCTGAGTCAGTCCATTCTTCCACCGGGGGTTAAGGAATTAGGACCTATTCTCTCTATCAGGATCACGTGTTACTAATCATTAGTACCTTATAAGTTTGATGGATACAAGCCTAGTTCAGTTCTACTACCACATTATGTTGTTAGAATGGATTCAAAACTTTGATATGATGATGTTGAGTGTGTGCGAAATCCTTTGTCAAATGTCTCAAAATCCTTCTTGAGCATTTACAGCTGTTATGCTGCCGAAATTTTGCTAGAAATTCTAATGCCCTTGCATTATGATTGTGCTTTCAGATGGCCACTCGCGACCTCAATCAAGTGGTTCGCCTGACTCGATGCCTAGATGTACCCGGCCATACTGCCAAGTTGGTCAGGGTAATGACTGAGGCTGGATACCGTTGGTATCCTGAGTACACGGTCGAAGAGCAATTCCGAGACTTTAATCAAAGCCAGTATCTCTGCATTGTCAGGATATTTCCATCTTATCCTGGATCCACCGAGCCTCTTCACTGCTCCTATGGACTCGGGGTTACTATTGAGATGGCTGTGCAGGACGCCGCCTACTCTATGATGACCATTATGCGAGTCAGATCTGGTTTATTTCGGGACTCTGATTTCCGGTATATGCCAGGATCACTTCCGGGAGCACAAGGGTATCTCCAGGCTATCTATGCTGACCCCACTCAGGAGGATTCACGGACTCGCACCACTGCTGAGATGCTCGAGGATAAGGACCGTGAAAATCGGGCCTTAAGGTTAGAGCTCTTCAATACCCGTGCTGACCACTGGGCCACTTTGACTCGGTTCGCACCGGCGGTGCAAGCTGGATATTCGGATATGCGCGATCTCTATCCTGTGAGATCTACTCTGCCGGACGTGATGGTTTGGCGTGATGTAGGAGGCATCACCCCACCTCGCGGTCCCCGCAGGCCACCGTCTGTTGGTCCAAGGCCTCATCCTAGCCCCTATGGTCCACAAGCTCCGCGAGATCGTCTGTTTCCGGATGATCATGTTGAGCTTCCAGGCTATGGAGGTGACTTCTACGAGGACTACTACGGATCGGTCTGAGTTAGTGGTAGTATCACTAGTTCGCACTAGCTGTGTCGTCTATCGTCCCGCGTGACTCGTGGGATATGACCTAGTTTGTACTCTTTCCGGAGGTGTAGAAAAATAATGTATAGGAGCTTGGAATGCCTCCGATGAGATGTAATCCTCTTTTCACCGTAATAGTACTTTGTTTGGTCTTGTACTAAACCCTGTATGGTGTGTATGACGATGGAATAAAGAAGCAGTTTCTGTATCTACCATGTCATACGGATGATCATCTTGCATTTCGAGTTATTCCTTACATTCTGTATCCTATGTCGGAATTTTATCATTCTGACTAAATCATTGTCTTGTTTACCTAGGATGGTCAACACGCGCGCTAACCCTACTTCTCAAGAGCAGGCCGAAGGCAGTGAAGGCAGGAATGAAAATCTGCCTCATCCTCCTTCACTAGCCGAGGTTATGATGGAAGCTGAGAGAAACAAGCGGGAGACCAACCGTTTGTTGGAGCGTATTGAACAGAACACGACACACCATCAGAGGACTAACGTGGTGTCACTCAGTGATTTTATCAAATTACATCCACCCACGTTCCACCACTCCGTCGAGCCTCTCGACGCTGATGACTGGCTTCACAGTATCTCTCATAAACTGTGTTCCGCGCTGGTAGCGGAGGCTGACAAGGTCACCTTTGCTGCATATCATCTTGAAGGCCCCGCCAGTCTATGGTGGGAGAATTATGGAGCTATGCGCCCAGCGGGCCATGTCACTACTTGGGCTGAGTTCAGCGAGGCTTTCCGTGAACATCACATTCCGGAGGGTCTCATGGACCGTAAACGTGAAGAATTTTGCAGTTTCACCCAAGGCCGACTTTCTGTGGATGTTTACAGCAGGGAGTTTGGTAATCTCGCACGATATGCAACTGAGGAAGTGTCTACTGATGCCAAGAAGCAAGCAAGGTTCCGTAAGGGCCTTAGTCCTGAGCTTCGCCGCGACCTCCGTCTGCATGAGTGCACATCCTTCCAGAAACTTGTCAACAAAGCCATCAGTGCTGAAACTGGTCAGACTGACTATGACGCAACACGCAAGCATGGCCGTGATATGGGTTCCTCATCCGGTGCTGGTCCTCAGAAGCGCCGCGTGTGGGTACCCAACACCGCCCTGCCACCCAGGTTCACACCGAGGCCATCCTTCCAGGCGCCTCGCCCCGTTCAACAGTCTGCACCGGCCAAGCCCTATGGGGGTCCAACTAACAATGCTCCTCCACGTACCAGTTCCGTGACTTGTTTCAAGTGTGGGGAATCTGGTCACTATATGCGTGAGTGTCCCCAGACCAACCCCAACCAGTCTGCTAAAGCTGTTGGCCGTGGCAAGCCGACAGGAAAAGTATTCCACGCCAAGCCGGTCACCGCTTCACGTGGCCATGTCAACTGTATCTCTGCCGAAGAAGCTCAAGAGGATCCCAACGTCGTTCTCGGTACGCTTCTTGTTAATTGCCACCCGGCATCTGTTCTTTTCGATACAGGAGCCTCTCATTCTTTTATATCTGAAAACTATGCTCGCTTGCATAACGTCGCATTCGGTGATATGCCAACCTCTATGGTAATTCAAACTCCGGGATCCAAATGGCAAACTTCTAGAGTAAGCCATGGAAATGAAATCCAAGTCGACAGACTTGTTTTCCTTGCCTCTTTGATAGCCCTTAAATTTTCAGATATTAATATCATTTTGGGTATGGACTGGATGTCAGCTCATCAAGCCAAATTGATTGCTTCTCTAGGACTGTTCAACTCACCCATCCTTCGGGGAAGATAGTCAATGTCTTGACCCGAATAGCCAAGCGACAATTATATTCTCTTAACGCCAGCCCTTTGCCAGACCTTGAGGACGTTCCGGTAGTCCGTGACTTCCCGGATGTCTTTCCAGAGGAATTGCCAGGTGTTCCACCTGACAGGGATGTTGAGTTCGTAATAGACCTCATTCCAGGAACCGTTCCGATTGCTAGAAGACCTTATAAGATGGCACCCCTAGAACTAGCCGAGCTTAAGAAACAACTCGATGAGTCCTTGAAAAAGGGTTTCATCCGACCTAGCTCATCTCCGTGGGCTTGCCCCGTCCTATTCGTCAAGAAGAAGGATGGTACGGACCGGATGGTTGTAGATTACCGACCTGTCAATTTGGTCACAATCAAGAACAAATATCCGCTTCCCAGGATCAACGACCTGTACGATCAGCTCGCTGGATCCTCAGTCTTCTCCAAGATGGATTTGAGGTTGGGCTACCATCAAATCAAAATCAGAAACGGGGACATTCCTAAAACGGCCTTTGTTACTCGTTATGGCCAATACGAGTACACCGTCATGTCCTTCGGTTTAACCAACGCTCCAGCCACCTTTTCTCGGTTAATGAACTCAATCTTCATGGAGTATTTGGATAAATTCGTCGTAGTTTATCTCGATGATATACTCATCTACTCCAAGAACGAGGAAGAACATGCCGAACATCTAAGGCTAGTGTTGAAGAAACTTCGAGAGCATCGCCTTTATGCCAAATTTTCTAAATGTGAATTCTGGTTGCCAGAAGTGACCTATCTGGGTCATGTAATATCTGGTAAAGGTATTGCTGTTAACCCTGAGCGAGTTCAAGCCGTCCTTAATTGGACTCCACCTGAATCGGTCAAGCAAGTTCGGAGTTTTCTAGGCTTAGCGAGCTATTGTCGTCGCTTTGTCGAGAACTTCTCCAAGGTTGCCAAACCTCTAAACGAACTCCTCAAGAAAGATAAGAAGTTCGAGTGGACTCCACAATGTGAGCACAGCTTTCAGGAACTGAAAAGACGCCTGACCTCTGCTCCCGTACTGGTACCGCCAGACTTCTCCAAGGATTTTGTTATCTACTGCGACGCCTCGCGACAAGGACTAGGTTGCATTCTCATGCAAGATCGACACGTAATTTCCTACGCTTCACGGCAATTGCACCCACATGAGGAGAATTATCCTACTCATGATCTAGAGCTTGCAGCTGTAGTCTATGCACTTAAGACCTGGCGACATTACCTCCTCGGTAATCGTTGCGAAATATTCACTGATCACCAAAGTTTGAAGTACATCTTCACCCAACCGGATCTGAACCTCAGGCAAAGACGTTGGGTTGAGTTGATCACAGACTTCGATTTAGGGATAACCTACACCCCAGGGAAAGCCAATGTCATGGCTGATGCGCTAAGTCGTAAATCTTATTGTAACAACCTGATGTTACAACAAAGTCAACCGCTTCTCCATGAGGAATTTCGGAAGCTTAACCTTCACATTGTTCCTCAAGGTTTTCTTTCCACCTTGGTGGCAAAACCTACCCTTCCGGATCAGATTATCAAGGCACAGAAGGTAGATCCGGGAATCTCCCGCATCAAGAGAAACATTCAGAAAGGAATTGCGAATTGCTTCTCCATTAATGATCAAGGGGTCGTATACTTCGGGAATCGACTAGTGGTTCCCAAAGTGCGAAACCTGAGGCGTTTGATCCTTAAGGAAGCTCATGAATCTCCTCTCACCATTCATCCCGGTAGTACTAAGATGTATCAGGACCTACGCCAGAGGTTCTGGTGGACTAGGATGAAGAGAGAAATTGCTCAGTATATTGCTAATTGCGACGTTTGTCGTCGTGTAAAAGCAGAGCATCAACGGCCTGCTGGCACCCTTCAACCCTTAGCTATTCCTGAATGGAAATGGGATAAAATTGGTATGGATTTCATTACCGGTTTTCCCAGGACCAAGAGAGGGAATAATGCTATTTTCGTCGTGGTCGATCGTCTTTCCAAAGTAGCCCATTTCCTACCTGTTCGTGAGAGTATAACCGCTAGTCAGCTGGCAGACTTATACATCTCCCGAATAGTGTCTCTCCATGGTGTTCCTTTGGAAATTAACTCGGATCGAGGAAGTCTTTTCACCTCTCGATTTTGGGAAAGTTTCCAAAATGCTATGGGAACCCGTCTCTCCTTTAGCACCGCCTTCCACCCTCAGTCGAGTGGTCAAGTGGAACGCGTCAACCAGATTCTAGAAGACATGCTTCGAGCCTCTGTTATCTCATTCGGAATGGACTGGGAGAAGTGCCTTCCATTTGCCGAATTCGCTTACAACAACAGCTATCAATCTAGCTTGGGTAAAGCCCCTTTTGAAGTTCTCTATGGACGACGGTGTCGAACACCCCTTAACTGGTCAGAGACCGGGGAAAGACAATTCTTTGGCCCGGATATGATTCAGGAAGCAGAAGAACAAGTTCGCATCGTTCGTGAAAAGTTGAAAACAGCCCAATCTCGTCAAAAGAGTCAATATGACCGAAAACATAAGGCTATGACTTTCGAGGTTGACGAGAAGGCTTATCTTCGGGTCACCCCTCTGAAGGGAACCCATCGTTTCGGTATCAAAGGCAAATTGGCTCCTCGTTACATTGGACCTTTTCGCATTCTCGCCAAACGAGGAGAAGTTGCCTACCAGCTGGAACTACCTCCGCATCTCTCCAGAGTCCACGATGTCTTCCACGTTTCTCAACTCAGGCGTTGCTTCTCGGATCCTATCCGTGAAGTGGACCACGAAACGCTTGATCTCCAAGATAATCTTACATATCGAGAGTACCCCGTTCGTATCCTCGATCAGGCCGAACGTATCACCCGACGTCAGAACATCAAGTTCCTCAAAGTACAATGGTCGCACCATTCTGAGGATGAAGCAACTTGGGAAAGGGAGGATCGTCTTCGACTCGAGTACCCCGCCTTCTTCCCGGAAGAACCCAAATCTCGGGGCGAGATTCTTTTGAGTGGGGGTGAGTTGTCACACCCTAGCTAGTCATGCATTAGAGTGTTGCATCATGTTTACTCTTTCATCAGAAACTTGAAATGGGGATCTGTGAAACCCTCAGAATCATTTTGAAAATGACCCAAATAAAAATTTCTCCAAAAGGGTCCAAGAAAATGCTCATGTTGCTCTCTGAAAATATTGGACAGAGATAAAAATCAAACCAATATTTTTAGTGGCTCATGGACATTTATTTTGGGCATTTGGAATTAATGCATAAATATTTGCATTGGAAATATATTTCTATATATATTAATATATGTCCAAATATTATGCCAATTATAAAGGAGCTCTGGAATAATATATCTAGCCCCTGCAAAAATTGGCATAAGTTAAATAAATGATTTAATATATTATTTAAACCAAAACAAATGTCAGAAATTAGAAAATAGAAAAAAAATAAAAGGGAGAAGCTTACCTGGGCTCCTCCCTGTGCAGCCCATCCAGCTGGCCGGCCCAGCCAGCAGGCGGCCTAGCCCGTCTCCCTCCTCTGTCGTCTTCGACCCGACAGATGGAGGGGAGTGTGGCCGGCGCGCGCGCGCCACCGCGCCACGCCACCTCTCTCCCTGCCTGCCTGCCCTCCCCTCCTCGCCTCGATGCCCCTGGACGACGCCACGCCTCCCCCCTGCTCTCTCTCACTCTCCCTCGGCTCCTCCCTCCTCTCCCTCGCTCTCTCTCTCACACGGCCGAACACCACCGTCGCCGCCGTTCTCCATAGCAGCCGTCTCCGGCCACCCCTCGCTCCCCCGACTAGCTTAGCGGCTCCGCCTCGACCTCCTCTTCCTCCCCACCGCTCCACGGGTCTCCGGAAGCCCTGCATCGCCGCCACGTCGCCGTTCCCCTCCTCGGGCTCCGACCACCGTCGCCGTCGATTCGCCGTCTCCAGCGCGTCTCCGAGCCCGCTTCGACGCCCACTGCAACCGCGGTGAGCCCCCGAGTCGTTTCCCCCTTCTCTCCTGGTCTCTTTCGACCTCTAGGCCTTAGCCCCACCTTGGCCGAGAGCTCCACGCCGCCGGCGATGTCGTCGTCGTGGCCACGGTCACCGTAGCGCCCAACCGAGCACACTATCGTGCTCCACGCCTCACTAGGAGCACGCAGCACGCACCAACGCCTCCCCAAACACCCTGCAACGCCGACTCCGACCGCACCCGAACTCCGGCGGCCGCAGCCGAGCTCGCCGCCGTCGACTCCGGCCACCCCAGGCCCAGCCACGGCCACCGTTCGACGCGCGGGAGCAAGAGCTCTCCAACGAGCCCAAGAACAGCCTCGCCCGTGCCCTGTAGCGCGATCCCGCATCGCGCCGCCGTCTCGGGCCTCGCCGGCGTCGTGTCGCCGGTGGGTTTGACCCACTTTGACCACGGCAGGACCCCCCTGAGTCCCTGACAGGTGGGCCCAGCCCTGTAGCTAATTAGGATTAGCGCTAACCACTGTTAGTTAACCCCCTGACACTGACCAGTGGGCCCCAGCGCCACTAATCCCTAATTAAGATTAATTTAAACCTGTTAAACCCCCCCTGTCACTGACGTGTGGCCCCCACATGTCAGGTTTGACCCCAGACAGCCGCAGTTGACCACTGACGTCATGCTGACATCATGCTGGCGCAATAATTATATTTCTGGATTTAAATTAAATCAGGAAATTCCAGAATATTATTTAAACTTCAAAAATTCATAACTTTTATTCTGTAACTCCAAATTGGACAAATTATATATGAAAAATGATCAGAAAAATCCAATCTATCCATCTGTACTATTTTCATGCATGATCAAACAAGTTAAATTGATGTTTCAAGCAGAACAAGGAAAAGCACTTTAAAAGGCCATATTTGAATTTGAAATTTGAATCCTTGATTCAAATTTGTTCAAACCCTGCTGGTTTTAGTTGCATTAGCCCAACACACTCATATTGCCATGTTTCATGCATGCATCATATTGTTGCACATTGTTTGGTGATGGTTGTGTGTCGGTGTCCTTTGCGACAGGTTCTGCCTCTGAGGAGTACCGTGATTACCCTAACGAAGAACCGTATCAGTGCATCGAACCATCAGGCAAGCAACCAACCATTTGATCATATCGATACAATCCCATGTTCTCGCTCCTGCTCTCTTTTACTGCATTAAGACAACGCGATTCAAACTGCTGTGTGCTATGGTAGTTGAACCCATTTCCTCTGCATGACCTGTCATTGCCACAGTAACTAGATGAAACCCACTAGCATGTGTAGGAGTTGATTGAGCCCTATGTATGTGTTGTTCCTACCTTGCTATGCCTGCTATGCTTAGAGTCGTGTCAGGTCTGGTTCATTGGGGTGATGGGCTAGAGTGAAATGATTACGTCGGTAATGAGAGTGGTGTGGTGAACACGATTTGGTAAAGGTATCGATGAGAGGCCATGTAGGAGTACATGGTGGGTTGTTTCATTGAAGCCGACCTTAAGCACTGAGATCTGTATGTGTGATTTAAGAATCAGCTACTACCATGCATTGGGCCCGAAACCAATGGACCCTCTCGGCTTCTTATTCACCCTAGTTCTCCGTCCAGGAGTTGCAAGTAGTTTCTGGTGTTTGTAGCCTACTGGAGGCCGTGGACAGTGCTGACCGTAGGGGTGGGCTGTGATGCGGTAGGTACGTGGCACGGTGTACCGAATACCCGTTAGGTATCTCGGGAACCCTGTTCACATCGTTCGGGGCCGTATGGGAAACCTCGGCCGGACTCCCTGCGGATGGAACCTGGATAGGCGATAAACCTGGACTGGAGGCTTAGGTGATTAGGTAGGTCGTGGCCGACACCCACGTTGGGCTTCCGCTTGAAGGTTGCCGAGTACATGTCGTGTAAACGACGGTAAGTGGTGGGAGCGTGTATGAAGGAGTACACCCCTGCAGGGTTAACATGATCTATTCGAATAGCCGCGTCCGCGGTAAAGGACTACTTGGTTACCTATACAGTTCATAGACAAGTAAATGGAAACTGTTTAAAAGCCTCAAGATAAGTGTGAGTGCCGAGGATGGCTCTTCCGTAGGAAGACGGAGGTGGATCCTCGGTAGTGTATTGAAGTGATGAGTAGTGGACTCGTGTGCGCAAAACCATTTCAAGTTGGAGTATCGTAGGATAGTCTAGCCAAGAGTCAAAGCTGGCTTGCTGCAATAACTCCACCAACCCTTCTTGATAATATGCATGTATGTAGGATCTGATGTAAGTCTTGCTGAGTACCTTTGTACTCATGTTGCTATAATCTACATTTTTACAGAAGACGCTGCAACCCCTTCTGATGGGTTCTATGTAGACGTTGACATCAACGAGTAGGCTAAAGACCCAGGTGGTGACCCTGAGCTTGTGAAGGACCTTGTAGTATAGCTAGGCTTTCCAAGCCTCTTTTATTTTACTAGTTGTCTGTACTCAGACAAGTTACTTCCGCTGCTGGTTTGTATGACTGTATGACTTGTATGTTGGGTCGTGAGACCCGTACCTTTGTGTATGTTATGTATGGCTCCCGAGCCTTAAATAAAGTACTTGTGTCGTAGAGTCATGTTGTGATGCTTCGTTGTATTTGCACATATCGAGCATATTGTGTGTATGATTGAAATGCTTGGTATGTGTGGGATCTGACTACCTAGTTGTTTATCTTTAGTAGCCTCTCTTACCGGGAAATGTCTCCTAGTGTTACCGCTGAGCCATGGTAGCTTGCTACTGCTCTGGAACACTTAGGCTGGCCGGCATGTGTCCTTCTTCGTTCCTGTGTCTGTCCCTTCGGGGAAATGTCACGCTTTGAGTACCGGAGTCCTGTTAGCCCGCTACAGCCCGGTTTACCGGAGTCCTGCTAGCCCAGTGCTACAGCCCGGACCCACTTGCTGATGACCGACACGTTCGGAGCTGGGTCATGGATGCCTGTCCCTGTAAGTCTGTGCCACTTTGGGTTTACGACTAGTCATGTCAGCCCGGGCTCTTTATCATATGGATGCTAGCGACACTATCATATACGTGAGCCGAAAGGCGCAAACGGTCCCGGGCAAAGGTAAGGCGACACCCGTGGGGATACCGTGCGTGAGGCCGCAAAGTGATATGAGGTGTTACCGGCTAGATCGATGTGACATCGAGTCGGGGTCCTGACAACGCCTTAAGCCGGACAGAGCCGACTCCTCGCTCTAAGCGGCATAAGTCTTTAGGGACTCGAGACCTCTCGAACAGCGACCAGCTCTTGCCTTATCATGACAGTCAGTTTTAGCTTTCTCTACTTAGGTGCTCAGCCCAGCTGAACCGGGGCACAATCGCAGTAGTTCTCCCAGTGCTACCTTAACTGATATAGCGGAACGTAAGGTACAAAAACATGGGAGCCGGGCAAACCCAACTATTGACCTAAGACATGATTCGGAGCTGATGCATATAATGCTATAAGTTCGGGGTGCCGCACTGTCGAAAGTGTTCGGACTTCTCATGCCGTATTATGGGGTATGCTTAAGCCCCTGGCGTATTGGCCGTACCAGAGTGTACGGGTGCTGATTGTCATGGGTTAACATATATATATATATATAAAGAAGAATAGAGAATGCAATAATAGTCTGGTGATATGCATTGTTTATTCAATAAGGTGCGTCGAAGCAGAAAGATACAAGTAGTGCGATAAGCAAGAAGTAGGACTATTTGACATGTCCCCTCCAAGGGCAACCTGAGTAAGGGTATTTAAAGCAAGTATTTCACTCGTTATCAGAGTCCACCTGGGAGTTCAGTGGTGCGACGTAGCTTTCTGCCTCCTTGGTTGTTGCATCATGTGTCCGGCAATCATACTGCTGGATAGGGTTTCCAGAGATTAAAGTCCTGAAAGAGAGAAAAATAACAAAGCGGGAAGCCCCTAGTGCGGTTGAGCCGCATCTTGGTTTGTGCCGTAGTCGTGCCCCCTCCCCACCTATGCCCATGGTATTTTCAATGCGTAATTATGTACGCGTGGCACGGATTTTGCCGTTTGGCTGGGACTGGGGTGGGGGCCGCATTGCTATGCGAGCTCGAAACGTGCCAGGCGGTCTTGTTGCCGATTACTCCATGCGCGCTTGAAAGTGTCCGGGTCCTTAATCGCCAAACTGGTGCATTGCCTAAAGAGGCTGCTTTGCGCTTCTGCTGCGAGGGCCGCAATGTGCTCCTCCGTGCGGAGAGAGCGCTCTGTGTTTCCATTGACTATGATGACCCCCCGAGGTCCTGGCATCTTGAGCTTGAGGTACGCATAATGCGGTACCGCATTGAATCTCGCAAATGCGGTTCGCCCGAGTAGTGCATGATAGCCACTGCGGAACGGGACTATATCAAAGATTAACTCCTCGCTTCGGAAGTTATCCAGGGATCAGAAGACCACTTCCAGTGTGACTGAGCCTGTGCAATGGGCCTCTACACCTGGTATGACGCCTTTGAAGGTCGTTTTTGTGGGCTTGATCCTTGAGGGGTCTATACCCATTTTGCGCACTGTGTCCTGATAAAGCAGGTTTAGGCTGCTGCCGCCATCCATAAGGACTTGAGTGAGGTGAAATCTGTCGATGATTGGGTCTAGGACCAGTGCGGTGAATCCGCCATGACAGATACGAGTGGGGTGGTCCCTGCGATCGAAGGTGATCGGACATGAGGACCATGGGTTGAACTTTGGGGCGACTGGCTCCAACACATATACGTCCCTTAGCGCATGCTTCCGCTCCCTCTTGGGGATGTGGGTTGCGTATATCATGTTCACCATCCACACTTGTGGGGGGAACCTCTTCTGTCCTCCGGTGTTCGGTGGACGGGGCTCATCCTCGTCATCGCTATGTAACCCCTTATCTTTGTTTTCGGCATTTAACTTGTCGTCCTGCTTGAACACCCAACAATCCCTGTTGGTGCGGTTGGCTGGCTTGTCGGGGGTGCCGTGTATTTGACATGAGCGATCGAGTATACAGTCCAAACTGGACGGGCCCGGAGTGCTTCTTTTGAATGGCTTTTTCCGCTGACCGGGTTTAGAGCCTTTGAATCCGGCATTGCCTGCCGTATCCTCGGTATTGTCGTTGTTGATGCGGCGCTTGTGTTTGTTGCGATGTGACCTGCCATTGCCATCCTTGGTATCCGAAGTACCATGGTTCTTTGATATGTTATTGCTACGAGCCAGCCAGCTGTCCTCTCCCGCACAAAAGTGGGTCATGACTGTCCTGAGGGCTGCCATAGATTTCGGCTTTTCATGGCCAAGGTGCCGGGCGAGTCACTCATCGCGGATGTTATGCTTAAAAGCTGCTGGGGCTTCTGCATCCGGACAGTCGACGATTTGATTTTTCTTTGTTAGGAACCGTCTCCATAATTTCCTGGCCGATTCCTCTGGTTGCTGAATTATGTGGCTCAAGTCATCGGCATCTGGTGGTCGCACATAAGTGCCCTGGAAGTTGTCGAGGAATGCGGCTTCCAGATCTTCCCAACAACCAATGGACTCTGCTGGCAGGCTGTTGAGCCAATGCCGAGCTGGTCCTTTGAGTTTGAGTGGGAGGTATTTGATGGCGTGTAGATCGTCACCGCGGGCCATGTGGATGTGCAGGAGGAAGTCCTCGATTCATACCGCAGGATCTCTTGTGCCGTCCTATGATTTGATATTTACGGGTTTGAAACCCTCTGGGATTTGGTGATCCATTACTTCGTCTGTGAAGCATAGGGGGTGTACGGCGCCTATGTACTGGGCTATATCGCGACACAGCTCAAATGAGTCTTGTCCACTGTGTTCGGCCGGCTGGATTTACTTTTACTGTATCTGCCGTGCGGGTACCATCTCGCATCGTGGCGCGCCCTCATGATCCGTAGATCGATCTTGCATGTTTTGCTTTGTCCTCCAATACGTCTCGCAGGTCTGGCGTATTTCCCCATGCCTTGACATTTTTATTTGAGTGGCGTCGGAGTGTGGGCTGAGCTTTTGGCTGAAATGCCTCTTTGTCGCGGCCACGAGGTGGCCGATCAGCCGCGTCATACGCTGGAGATGTAGGTTTTGGTGCTTCCTCCTCCAGTTGGGGTAGCAACCTGCGCTCTGGGTAACTCTTGGAGGGGCGTTCGAGTTTATATTCCTCGGCCGCAAGGACTTCAGTCCATCTGTCGGCTAGCAAATCTTGATCAGCTTGAAGCTGCTGTTGCTTTTTCTTAAGGCTATTTGTCGTGGCTATAAGCCGGCGCTTGAAGCGCTCTTGTTTGACGGGATCCTCAGGCATGGCGAGTTCATCGTCGTCTAGGCTTGCCTTGTCTTTGGAGGGAGGCATGTAATTATCATCCTCCGCCTCTCCATCTGCCGCTTTCTCAGGAGGGCTGGCTTCTCCATCCTCCTGCCCTAAATCTTGCTGGAGGGGATTGTTGTCGTCTTTGGCACTGTCCGGAGTGCTATTATCTCCTGTGCCGGTGTCACCGCTTTTGCTTTGGCGAGACTTAGAGCGGCGCCGCTGACGTCGGTGCTTGGGTTGCTTCTTGGAGGGGTCATCCTCCGTTGTCCCGTCGCCATTGCCTTCTTTGGGTGTGTCCACCATATATATGTCATATGATGAGGTGGATGTCCAGTGCCCTGTGGGCAGTGGTTCTTGTTCGCCTCCTGCATCATCGTCCATGTCGTCGATGTCTTTGGAGTCGAAGTCGAGCATGTCGGTCAAATCATCGATAGTGGCTACTAAGTGGGTGGTGGGTGGGCGGCGAATTTCCTCATCATCCGCATCCCAATCTTCATGGACATAGTTTGGCCAGGACTCTCCTGACAAGGAGAGAGACCTTAATGAGTTCAGTATGTCGCCGAAGGGCGAGTGCTGAAAGATATCCGCGGAGGTAAACTCCATGATCGGCGCCCAGTCGGATTCGATAGGCATGTGCGCAGGCGGTTCGGAGTCTGTGGCCGGGGAAGGATCCGGCAGCTTGGCATCATGGCTCTCGTGAAGGGTAAGGTCGATACTCAGCTCGATCGCTGCTGAGGATACGGCCTCCATGGCGGGGTCTATCCACCCGTCCATGGATGGCGCAACTGGTTCCGAATTGAGGGCCGGAGCGGCTGCCGGTGCGATCTCCTCAACACTGTCCGATGGTAGAGCTAAATCATGCTCATCGTGACCGTGTGGCGCACTAGGCAGGGGCTCGAATCCGTCAAAGATCAAGTATCCGCGGATAACGGCCGTGTAGTTTAAGCTTCCAAACCTGACCTGGTGGCCAGGGGCGTAACTCTCGATCTACTCCAGATGGCCAAGCGAGTTGGCCCGTAGTGCGAAGCCGCCGAACACAAAGATCTGTCCGGGGAGAAAAGTCTCACCCTGAACTGCATCGCTATCGATGTTTGAAGGAGCCATCAAGCCTAATGATGACGACACAGAGGAACTCTCAATGAAAGCACCAATGTCGGTGTCAAAACTGGCGGATCTCGGGTAGGGGGTCCCGAACTGTGCGTCTAAGGCGGATGGTAACAGGAGGGAGGGAACACGATGTTTTACCCAGGTTCGGGCCCTCTTGATGGAGGTAAAACCCTACGTCCTGCTTGATTATTCTTGATAATATGAGTAGTACAAGAGTTGATCTACCACGAGATCGGAGAGGCTAAACCCTAGAAGCTAGCCTATGGTATGATTGTATGTTATCCTACGGAATAAAACCCTCTGGTTTATATAGACACCGGAGGATGCTAGGGTTACACAAGGTCGGTTACAAAGGAGGAGGTATGCATATCTGTATTGCCTAGCTTGCCTCCCACGCCAAGTAGAGTTCCATCCGGACACGGGACGAAGTCTTTAATCTCGTAGCTTCATAGTGCAACAGTCCAGCCAAAGGATATAGTCCGGCCGTCCGGAGACCCCCTAATCCAGGACTCCCTCATGAGTGTCCGGGTTGCACTTGGCTCTTCACCTCTTCAGGAAGTCGAACAATGATGGTACTACTACAGTGGAGTACTACTAGTATGCTTCTGGCCATCTGACACTGAATGAACTACTACATGTCCACTGCATGCGGGAGGGAGAGTGTGTAGCAAAAGCTTCTCCTAGTGATGTGAGCCACCACACTCATGGGCGAGGGAGAGCACATTGTAATCAAACTTCTCCTTGTTGTACGAGTTGATGCAGCACATCAAAGTAGTGCACTCGATATATTTCAATAATTTTCGGTTATCGATGCATTAATTACAACACATGCATGCATGCCGTGACTTTCCTCTTGATACTTGCATGTGTTGATTTAATGCACCTTGAAGTACTATGAATATGTGATGGTAAAACTTTCTAATTCCACGGCCCTAAAGCAAGAGATGGTGATTCATGAGGAGGGCGAGATCGTGTCGACGGAACAGGACCCTACGATGGAGCTCTCTATGGTCTCTATGGACCTCACCTTGCTCCACTGCCCCATGTGCCTCCGCCCCTTGAAGCCTCTAGTGTATGAGGTTCGAATACACCTCGTCTGTTCGGCTGGTCGAGCAAGGTGCAGGTTTCTTGATTGATGTCTTGTTCGATTGATTTGTGCAATGCAAGGGAGGGCACCTGGCCTGCGCGGACTGCCGCAATGAGTGCCCCGGGAACCAGCGGTAGTGCCATAAGTGCGAGTACCGTGGTGGCTACAAAATGCAGAACACGGCGATGGATGACGTCTTCTCGCATTGGTGAGGGTGGAGTGCCCGCACGAAGGTTGTGGGCTCTATGTCACTTACCATAAGCTCGCCGATCACCAGAGCAGTGTCCACTCGCGCCCTGCAAATGCCCCATGCCCGTCTGCGGCTACGAAGGCCCGCCACCGGTGCTCCCCCACCACATCAACACCATGCATCCTGATACATCTCCAACGTATCTATAATTTTTTATTGTTCCATGCAGTTATATTATCATTCTTGGATGTTTTATAATCATTTTATCATCATTTTATATCATTTTTTAGTACTAACCTATTGACATAGTGCCAAGTGCCAGTTGCTGTTTTCTGCATGTTTTTTACATAGCAGGAAATCAATACCAAACGGAGTCCAAACACAGCGAAACTTTTTGTGGATCTTTTGGACTAGAAAACATAGAATGGGCCGGAGAAGCGCCTGGGGGTGCTCCGAGGGGAACACAACCTAGCAGGGTGCTCCTGGAGGCCGAGGCGCGCCCTGGTGGGTTGTGACCACCTCGGGTGCCTCCCGAAATGACTCTTTGCTCTATAAATACCCCAATATTCCAGAAACCCTAGGTGGGTCGACGAAAATCAATTCCAGCCGCCATAGAGTCCAGAACCACCAAACCCAATCTAGACACCATCATAGAGGGGTTCATCATGCCCATTGGTGCCTCACCGATGATGTGTGAGTAGTTCTTTATAGACCTTCGGGTCCGTAGTTAGTAGCTAGATGGCTTCATCTCTATCGTTTGATTCTCAATAGAATGGTCTCTTGGAGATCCATATGATGTAATTATTTTGCAGTGTGTTTGTTGGGATCCGATGAACTTTGAGTTTATGATCAGATATATCTCTTTTTATCCATGGAAGTTATTTGAGTCTTCTTTGATCTCTTATATGCATGATTGATTATAGCCTCGTATTTCTTCTCCGATATTTGGGTTTTATTTGTCCAACTTGATCTATTTATCTTGCAATGGAAGAGGTGCTTTGTGATGGGTTTGATCTTACGGTGCTTGATCCTAGTGACAGAAGGGGAACCGACACTTATGTATCATTGCCATTAAGGATAATAAGATGGGGTCTATTTCTACATAAATAGATCTTGTCTACATCATGTCATCGTTTTTATTGCATTACTCTGTTTCTCCATGAACTTAATACACTAGCTGCATGCTGGATAGCGGTCGATGTGTGGAGTAATAGTAGTAGATGCAGGCAGGAGTCGGTCTACTTATCTTGGACATGATGTAGTGACCCGATCCCAATGGACGATAGTCTCTGTGCTTAAATGTCATCCCTAGATCGGTATTGCTAACACACACAGTACTCGAGGATTTATTGCAAAGTTCAATCACACACTTATTACACAAGTGCCTCAAAAAGAGTACTGATTACAATAATTTGGCTGAAAGCCATCGGAATAAGATAACTGCGGAAGCTTCAAAGATAAATGAGTCCAGCCAACTCCATGGCAAAACCGAGTGCATGACAGCAACCTATCGCACCTTACTGTTCTTTTGAAAATTCTGCAACATGATACATTACAGCCATGTAGATCAGCACATGGAATGTGCTGGCAAGATAACACCATAGAGCGATGAACAAATAATAGCTATCACTACATGCATAATTTGGCTGGTGGAGGCTCTACAGTTATCATTGGCATAAAGCTAATTTTTCCCTACAACAAAGGAATATATTTTATTTAACTACAAAGTTTGTTGAAATATTGAGAAGGTACCCCCAACTCAATCCCAAATTAACATTATCAACCCAACAAATTCATTAAGTAGAGTGATGAGATCAACATAATAATTCAAGTACCAGATACTCAAGATGTCCGTAACCAGGGACACGGCTAACCATGATTAGTTTGTACACTCTGCAGAGGTTTGCACACTTTTCCCCACAAGACTCGATCTCCTCCGTTGTATTTCTTGCACTGCATAATGTTTGAGAAACGGATGACCGAGAGACAGTATTTCCGAAGAGTTCCTGTGGGAGTCCTGGATTAGGGGGTCTCCGGACATCCGGACTATCTCCATTGGCCGGACTATTAAACTATGAAGATACAAGATTGAAGACTTCGTCTCGTGTCCGGATGGGACTCTACTTGGCGTGGAAGGCAAGCTAGGCGATGCGTATATGGATATCTCCTCCTTTGTAATCGACCTTGTGCAACCCTAACCCTCTCCGGTGTCTATATAAACTGAAGGGTTTTAGTCCGTAGGACAACAATCACAACATACAATCATACCGTAGGCTAGCTTCTAGGGTTTAGCCTCTATGATCTCGTGGTAGATCTACTCTTGTAACACCCATATCTTCAATATTAATCAAGCAGGACGTAGGGTTTTACCTCCATCAAGAGGGCCCGAACCTGGGTAAAACTTCGTGTCCCTTGCCTCCTATTACCATCCGGCCTAGATGCATAGTTCGGGACCCCCTACCCGAGATCCGCCGATTTTGACACCGACAGGTCCCCTTAACCGATAGATAGGCTGGTACACCTAAAATTCCCCTACTTCTGCTAGCCCATCATGGAAAGGATTCACACAACTTACTCAACTATGCTAGAGCCCATAATGGCTTGTGGCTGCACGTAGAAGTTTCTAGCATGAATAATCTTATGATCCCTTTGAGCTTGGGTGGCATTCCATAGGATGATCACACGGGAACCCCGGGATCTCCTAGGACAACACTGGATTCCCCAGGTGCCCACAACCAATCCACCTAGATGTGTATTAAGGTAGACACCTTAAAAATTCCCTTAGATATCAATAACTCTCACATCTTTCATGAATCTCACATACCAATCCACGTCTACGAGCATAGCAAAGTAATGCAACCATAACGTAGCAATACCCAAGGTTTGAATGTAAGACAATATGTTCCTACCTCGTCAACTACTTCCCAATACCCACATGTTATCAAGTCCTACTCATGCAATGTTTGAGGGTTGAAACTAATGCATAAAAACTGGGTAATAAAGGGATATGATCAAAGTGTTACTTTCCTTGCTGACAATCGGAAAACCCTAGAGATTCGTAGTAGCAAGCCTCGCAGTCCGGAAACTCTATCATGAACAAACAATAGCATACATAAGCACTCAGACATAATATGTAAAGGCAAAACCAAAAGAAAAGATCTAAACTGAAAGTTCAAGTAAAGAGCTTCAATTTGCAAAAAGAATCAATGGAATCGGAGTTACAAAACTCAAACTACGATCAAAAAAAGTTTGAATTCAAATCTTCTTGGAACCCAATTTTAAATTTTCAAAATCATGTTCAAGTTGTTTATCTGGACAGAGGGGAACAAGACGAAGATTTTGGCGTTGGTTTTACTAGATTTGGATAAACGAGCAAAAAGTAGTGAATGTTTGAAGATCAGGGATTAAATTGCGATAAAAGTAGTTATGGATAGGTCCCTAGCTGAATAATAAACAGAAAAAGAAAAATCTATCAGACGAACGTCCGCTAACGGAGACTAACGAACGAATTCGTTTGTTAAAAGAACTAATCGGGTGAACGTTCGTTAATTAACGAAACCTAAAACAAAAACCAATCTAAAAAATAAAACCGACTTTAATAAAAAACGGACGGGTTTTTCTTCGGTTTTACCGGTTCGGGTGGGATGAACTGGCGGCGGTGACGATGGGAAATAAAGGGATATGATCAAAGTGTTATTTGCCTTGCTGACGATCGAAAAACCCTAGAGATGCATAGTAGCAAGCCTCGCACTCCGGAAACTCTATCGTGAACAAACAATAGCATACATAAGCACTAAAGCATAAGATTCAAAGGTAAAACAAAAATAAAAGATCTAAACTGAAAGTTCAAGTAAAGAGCTTCGATTTGCAAAAAGAATCAATTGATTCAGAGTTACAAAACTCAAACTACGATCAAAAGAAGTTCGAATTCAAATCTGCTTGGAACAAAATTTTACATTTTCAAAATCATGTTCAAGTTGTTTATCTGGACAGAGGGGAACAAGACAAAGATTTTGGCATTGGTTTCACTGGATTTCGATAAACGAGCAAAAAGTAGTGAAGGTTTGAAGATCAGGGACTAAACTGTGATAAAAGTAGTTATGGATAGGTCCCTGGCCAAAAAATAAATAGAAAAAGAAAAATCTATCGGACGTACGTCCACTAACAGAGACTAAGGAACGAATTCGTTCGTTAAAAGAACTAATCGGGTGAATGTTCGTTAATTAACGAAACCTAAAACAAAAACCAATCTAAAAATAAAACCGACTTTAATAAAAAAATCGGATGGGTTTTTCTTCGGTTTTACCGGTTCGGGTGGGATGAACCGGCGGCGGCGGCATTCTCCGTCGGCGGGCAACATCGGTGGCGGGGAGCGACGGGAGGCGGCAGCGTGCGGCGGCTTGGGCAGGCGGCGGCGACGCGGCTCGGGTTCCGGGGCGGCGGGGCGGATTGGGGAGAGAGGGGGCAGGGGGAGGGTATTTAAGGAGTGGGTGAGGCGTCTTGGGGAGGGGGCAAGGACGAGGCGGCGGCGGAGAGGTGGAGTCCAGGTGGGACTCTGGCGGCGGCGCGGGTTCCAGGCGGGAGCCGGACTTGGGGAGGCTGCGGGCCGACTGGGCTTCGGCCCAGCCGGTCAAAGTTTTTTTTTAATTAATTTCATCAAAGTGGGAAAATCCTACAATAAAAATAAATATAAATCCTAAAATCACAAAAACATTTTTCACGGTCATCTACTAATATTTAGGACAATATGAACATTTTTCTAGGCTAAAATGCAATTTTTTCGAATTTAACCAAATAAAATTCAAATGTATAAATATTTTTACTTAAAATTAAATTTTCCATTATTCCCACTATTTTGAAGACGTCATATTATCTTCTCTCATTATTTTATTTGTTTTGGAATAATTGGAAAAATAATTTCAAATAATAATCACTTTTCCCAATTTTCCCAATTTCGAAAATTCAAAAAAGGATTTTTTTTTAAAACCTCCAACTCTCTCATATGGTCCTTGAGTTGATTAAGGTCTCTAGGATCAAAATGGCCAAATAAAAGCAATTCAAAAATGCAAAAATCATGGGTGCATATGATGACCTAATGATTAACATCCAAATTGAAAATTGGGATGTTACAAACCTACCCCCCTTAAGATGCATCTTGCCCTCGAGATTCGGGTTGGCTAGCAAATAGGTGTGGGTGGTCTTTCCGTAGGTCTTCTTCTCGCTCCCAGGTGGCTTCTTCCTCGGTATGGTGGCTCCACTGAACTTTGCAAAACTTGATGACCTTGCTGCGTGTAACTCGGCTGGCAAACTCGAGAATCTTGACGGGTTTCTCCTCGTAGGTTAGCTCACTCTCCAATTGAATGGCTTCCAGGGGCACTGTATCTCTCAAAGGAATATCGGCCATCTCTGCATGGCACTTCTTCAACTGGGAAACGTGAAACACATCATGAACTCCTGACAATCCTTCGGGTAACTCCAACTTGTAGGCCACTTCTCCCATATGTTCCAAAACTCGGTATGGTCCTACAAATCGTGGTGCTAACTTTCCTTTGACTCTAATTCGTTTAACACCTCGAAGTGGTGACACACGGAGATATGCTCTGTCTCCGATTTCATAGGCTACCTCCTTGGGTTTAGTGTCAGCGTAACTCTTCTGCCTGGACTAAGCTACCTTCAGCCTATCACAAATCAACTTAACCTTCTCTTCAGACTCCTTGATTAAATCTGGTCCAAACAATTGATGGTCTCCAACTTCATCCCACATCAATGGTGTCCTGCACCTCCTTCCATACAAAGCTTCAAAAGGGGCCATCTTCAAACTAGCCTGGTAACTGTTGTTATATGAGAACTCTGCATAAGGCAAATTATCGTCCCAACAAGATCCATAATCTAGCGCACAAGCTCTCAACATATCTTGTAGAATCGGATTGACTCTCTCAGTCTGTCCATCTGTTTGCGGATGAAAGGCTATACTGAACTCTAGCCTGGTACCCAAAGTCTGGTGTAACTGATTCCAAAATTTCGAGGTAAACTGTGTTCCTCTATCTGATACGATGGTCCTCGGAACTCCATGCAGACATACGATCCTGGTCATATATATCTTGGCCAACTTTGCGCTCGTATAAGTAGTTTTCACGGGGATAAAGTGAGCCACTTTGGTCAAGCAATCAACTACTACCCAGATGGAATCATAGCCTAATCGTGTCCTGGGTAATCCGGTGATGAAATCCATGCCAAGTTTATCCCACTTCCATTCGGGTATCGGCATAGGCTGAAGTAGTCCTGCAGGCTTCTGGTGTTCCGCCTTAACTCTCTGACATATATCACATACTGCTACATACTCGGCAATATCCTTCTTCATACCTATCCACCAGAAACGTTCCTTCAAATCCAAATACATCTTGGTGTTTCCGGGGTGAATGAGTATGGCGAGTCATGAGCTTCCTGAAGTATTAACTTCCTAATTTCTAGGTCATTGGGCACATAAATGCGATCCTCAAACCATAAAGTTTCGTGTTCATCCTCACGAAAACCTTTGCCTTTCCTTTACTCATCTTTTCCTTTATCTCCGCAATCTCCTTATCAGTCTTCTGGGCTTCTCGAATCTTTCCCAACAATGTGGACTGAACTTCTAATGCTGCAACAAAACCGCTCGGGACTATCTCCATTTGAAGTTCCCTGAGATCGTCGGCTAAATCCTATGGAAATCCTCTGGTTACGAGAGTATTAGCATAACTCTTGCGGCTCAAAGCGTCTGCTACAACATTGGCCTTTCCTGGATGATAATGCAGCTTCATATCATAATCCTTTATGAGCTCCAACCATCTCCTCTGCCTGAGATTCAGCTCCTTCTGCGTGAAAATGTACTTCAAACTCTTATGATTCGTGTATACATCACAACGGTTTCCAATAAGAAAATGTCTCCAGGTCTTGAGGGCATGCACTACGGCTGCTAACTCCAAATCATGTGTGGCATAATTCAACTCATGAGGCCGAATCTGACGTGAGGCATATGAAACAACTCTCTCATCTTGCATAGGTACACCTCAAAGTCCCTGGCGAGAAGTGTCGCAATATACTTGTAAGTCCCTGCGTATATCCAGAAGAATTAGCACTGGGACTGTAACTAAACGTTTCTTGAACTCCTGAAAACTGGCCTCACATTCTTCGGTCCATTTGAACTTGGTTTCCTTCTTTAATAACTCCGTCATGGGCTTTGCAATCTTGGAAAAATTCTCAGTGAACCTCCGATAATATCCTCCGAGTCCAAGAAAACTGCGTATCTCTCCAACTGAGGTGGGTGCCAACCACTCAGTGACAGACTGAACCTTGGAAGGGTCTACTACTATACCTTCTCCTGATATAACATGTCTGAGAAATCCAACTTCCTTCAACCAAAACTCGCATTTGCTAAACTTGGCATATAGCTGATGTTCCATGAGCTTCTCGAGAACCAAGCGCAAATGTTCCTTGTGTTCTTCTTCATTCTTCGAGTATACCAATATATCATCAATGAACAGCACAACAAAATTTTCCAAGAACTCCATGAACAACTTATTCATCATACTCATAAAGTAGGCAGGGGCATTAGTCAAACCAAAAGACTTGATAGTGTACTCATATAGCCCGTTCCTTGTGGTAAAAGCTGTCTTAGGTATATCCTGTTCTCGGATCTTCAGCTGGTGGTATCCTGATCGAAGATCGATCTTGGAGAATACTTTAGCTCCCTGCAGCTGGTCAAACAAATCATTGATCATCGGTAGTGGGTATTTGTTCTTGATCGTCACCTCATTCAGTGCACGATAATCCAGAACCATCGTCAAAGATCCATCCTTCTTCTCAACTAAGAGCACTGGGGCTCCCCGTGGCGATGAACTTGGTCGAATGTAACCTTTTTCCAATAACTCCTTAATCTATTTCTTAATTTCCTCTAGATCATTTGCGGGCATCCAGTACAGTCTCTTCGATATTGGTCTGGTGCCTGGTAACAGCTTTATCAAAATTCTATATCTCGATCTGGTGGCATGCCTGGTAGTTCCTTCGGGAATACGTTGGGATAATCCTTCACAACTGGCACTTCCTCCTGAACAACTCCCAAAAGTAAATTTACTTGAGTCCTTCTTGGCGCATGCCTAGACAAATACTTGATCCTTTTCCCTCTGGGGTGGTGAGAAGTATTGACTTACTAGCACAATCAATGTTTCCACCATACATCGATAGCCAGTCCATGCCTAGTATCACATCCAATCCTTGTGACTCCAAAATTATTAGGCCTGAAGGGAAAAACATGCCTACCTATGGTCAATGGCAACTGAAAACATCCTCTGCTAGCCATATACTCCACTCCAGGTGAGCTTACTAACATAGGTATCTTAAGGGCTATGGTGGGCAACTTAAACTTATCCGCAAATCCCCTTGATATGTATGAATGCAATGCACTAGTGTCAAAAAGAACAAGGGCGGTAAATGACTTAATCATAAACTTACCAATAACTGCATCGGGCTGCTCTTCAACTTCCTCCATGTGGACGTGGTTCACCTGCCCTCTGGTAAAGGGATTTGGTTTCTTTCCATAGCTTCCATTGCCATTTCCATTCTTTAACTCAGAACTATCATTGGCATAGTGTCCAGTCTTCCCGCACTTGAAATAGGTAACATGGTTCAAATCCTTCTTGGCGGGTGTTGCCGGGTTGGAACGGCTCTGACTGTTGTTTCCTCCATTCCCATTCCCATTCTTAGGGCCACTGTGATTTTGTGAACTTCCTCCATTGTGAGTATGACCTCCCTGGTTATCATGGGTATGTCCTCCCGAATTTGGGGTAAAACGAGGCTTCTGCTGAGCTCCAGAGTTGTACTTCCCTTGTCCATACTTCCATTTGCGGTTCTCTATCTGCTGCTGCTTGCCTTCAATCATAAGAGCCCTGTCTACCAACTCCTGATAGTTGGCGAATGTTGCCACCATCAACTGCATACTCAGCTCATCATTCAGCCCCTCCATAAACTTCTCCTGCTTTGCGGCATCTATGGCCACATCATCTGGGGCATAGCATGCTAACTTGCTGAACTCATCCACATACTGCCCCATAGTACGATTTCCCTAGTGTAAGTTGCGAAACTCATGCTTCTTCATGCTCATAGCTCCAACAGACATGTGCAGCGCGGAATGCTTGTTGAAACTGATCCCAAGTGACATTGGCCATGGGGAAAGTGATCGTGTAATTCTCCCACCATGAGGCTGCTGGTCCATCTAGTTGATGTGCAGCAAAGCGCGCCTTCTCAGCATCTGTGCAACTTGCGGGGGTCAGCTCCCTTCCAATTCTACGGAGCCAGTCATCAGCAACAATCGGCTCGGTGCTATTAAAGAACACCGGCGGATTTAACCTTAGGAAATGGGCTAAGTTGTCCACTAGGGGTGGTGGTGGTGGGTTGTTATTGTTGTTGTTGCCTTCATTCTAGACTAGAAACTGCATCAAGGCATTCTGCTGTTGGGTCAACTGAGTGAGCTCCGGTGGGAACATGAATCCGGGGTCACGTCTCGGAGGCATATGATAGGTTTAGAGGGGTGAGAACAGAATAGAGTGAGGTCTAAAGAGAAAATCACTACCCATATGTACATGAGACAAACACATTCATTTCACACCACTCAATTCAAATAAGAAGCATACAATCGATCTAAGCTATCGATACAAAAAGCTCGTGGACTATTGTCATATACATAGGAGAATACTAATGATAATGTGGTGGTCGGCTAGAAATTTTGATCGGTGGAAGACTCCATGATATCTGCTCCAGCTTTATCTTCATAATCATCATCATTGTCGGGGTCGGTGTCTGTGTTGTCGAGTATGATGTAATACTCTGAATGAATGTCCACTCTTGGTTCAGGATCCCCCATGAATATCCCTAGCTTCTTCTTCATGTCTTCATTCTTCTCAAGTAGTACTGCAATTTCTTCTTCATAACCATCGCGCGTAGACTTGAGTTCCTGTTCTAGCTCCATGTTCCGGGTCATCACCTTCTTTGTATCTATCATGTTGGCGCACATCTGGTTCTCGTAGCGTCGAATGTGCTGGTTCAACTCATGTATGTAGGCTGCAATGGATCTGTCCTTCCTGGTGTGAATCATCTCCCATTGCTCATCTCAGCGTCCACATATCTGGTAGATGGTGTCCTTAAGATCCGTGTTGTACACCTCGCCTATGCGTACAATGGCGATGTGGGCGGCCATGCTCTTTCCAAGACTCCAGGTTGGTCCATCCAAGGAAAACTTGATGGGCTCGGTGACTGGCGTGAACTCCTTCTTGGTACACGAACTTGAATCGTCTAGTGCTCCTCTTCTGGCAAAGTGGCGGTGTAGGTCCCGTTGAAGCTTGGTATGCCGATGTTCAGGTACCTAGTGACTTCCTTCAAGTGTCGTCTAAAAGGGGTGTCGTCATCCGGTTGAGTGAACTTGTTCCTTGGGTCCACCATCTATAGAGTAGAAATGGAGAAGAGTTAGAAATGAGTAGAGAAGAGTATCATGTGGCTTTTCCTAGTTGTTGCGTCCTATAGTCAGCATGTGCTCTGATACCATCTTGTAGCGACCCGATCCCAATGGACCCTAGTCTCTGTGCTTAGTGTCATCCCTGGATCAGTATTGATGACACACAGTACTCGAGGATTTATTGCAGAGTTCAATCACATACTTATTACACAAGTGCCTCAAAAAGAGTACTTATTACAATAATATGGCTGAAGGCCATCTAAATAACATAAATGTGGAAGCTTCGAAGATAAATGAGTCCATCCAACTCCACGGAAAAACTGAGTGCATGACAACGACCTACCTCACCTTACTCTTCGTCTGAAAATTCTGCAACATGATACATTGCAGCCGTGTAGGTCAGCACATGGAATATGCTGGCAAGATAACACCATAGAGCAATGAAAAAATAACAGCTATCACTACATGCATAATTTGGCTGGTGGAGGCTCTACGGTTATCATTGGCATAAAGCTAATTTTTCCCTACAACAAAGGAATATATTTTATTTAACTACAAAGTTTGTTGAAATATTGAGAATGTACCCCCAACTCAATCCCAAATTAACATTATCAACCCAGCAAATTCATTAAGTAGAGTGATGAGATCAACATAATAATTCAAGTACCAGATACTCAAGATGTCCATAATCGGGGACACGTCTAACCATGATTAGTTTGTACACTCTGCAGAGGTTTGTGCTCTTTTCCCCACAAGACTTGATTTCCTCTGTTGTATTTCTCGCACTACATAATGTTTGAGAAATGGATGACCGAGACACAGTCTTTCCGAAGAGGTCCCCTTAACCGATAGATAGGCCGGTACACCTACAATTCCCCTACATCTGCTAGCCCGTCATGGAAAGGATTCCCACAACTTACTCAACTATGCCAGAGCCTATAATGGCTTCTGGCCGCACACGGAAGTTTCTAGCATGAATAATATTATGATCCCTTTGAGCCTGGGTGGCATTCCATAGGATGATTACACGGGTACCCCAAGATCTCCTAGGACAACACTGGATTCCCCAGGTGCCCACAACCAATCGACCCAGATGTGTATTAAAGTAGACACCTTAAAAATTCCCTTAGATATCAATAACTCTCACATCTTTCATGAATCTCACATACCAATCCACGTCTACGAGCATAGCAAAGTAATGCAACCATAAAGTAGCAATACCCAAGGTTTGAATGTAAGGCAATAGGTTCCTACCTCATCAACTACTTCCCAATACCCACATGTTATCAAGTCCTAGTCATGCAATGTTTGAGGGTTGAAACTAATGCATAAAAACTGGGTAATAAAGGGATATGATCAAAGTGTTACTTTCCTTGCTGACAATCGGAAAACCCAAGAGATTCGTAGTAGCAAGCCTCGCAGTCCGGAAACTCTATCGTGAACAAACAATAGCATACATAAGCACTCAAACATAATATGCAAAGGCAAAACCAAAAGAAAATATCTAAACTGAAAGTTCAAGTAAAGAGCTTTGATTTGCAAAAAGAATCAATCGAATCAAAGTTACAAAACTCAAACTACGATCAAAAAAAGTTTGAATTCAAATCTTCTTGGAACCCAATTTTAAATTTTCAAAATCATGTTCAAGTTGTTTATCTGGACAGAGGGGAACAAGATGAAGATTTTGGTGTTGATTTTACTGGATTTGGATAAACGAGCAAAAAGTAGTGAATGTTTGAAGATCAGGGACTAAATTGCGATAAAAGTAGTTATGGATAGGTCCCTAGCTGAATAATAAACAGAAAAAGAAAAATCTATCAGACGAACGTCCGCTAACGGAGACTAACGAACGAATTCGTTTGTTAAAAGAACTAATCGGGTGAACGTTCGTTAATTAACGAAACCTAAAACAAAAACCAATCTAAAAAATAAAACCAACTTTAATAAAAAAACGGACGAGTTTTTCTTCGGTTTTACCGGTTCGGGTGGGATGAACCGGCGGCGGCGACGATGTTCTCCAGCGAGCAAGGCGAGGTGGCGGCGGGCGACGTCGGTGACGGAAAGTGGCAGCGCGGCGCGAGGGCGACGAGGCGGCGGCATGCGGCGGCTTGGGCAGGCAGCGGCGGCGTGCGGCTGCGGCTGCGGCGCGGCTCGGGTGACGGGGCGGCGGGGCGGTTTTGGGAGAGAGGGGGCGGCGGCGGCGTACTTAAGGAGGGGTCGGGCGGCTTGGGGAGGGGGCAAGGGCGAGGCGGCGGCGGAGAGGAGGAGTTCGGGTGGGACTCCGGCGGCGGCGCGGGTTCCGAGCGGGAGCCGGACTCGGGGAGGCTACGGACCAGCTGGGCTTCGGCCCAGTCGGTCGAAGTTTTTTTAAAATTAATTTTGCCGAAACAGAAAAATGCAAAAATAAAAACAAATAAAAATCCTAAAATCCCCAAAATGATATTCACGGTCCTCTACTAATATTTAGGACAACATGAACATTTTTCTGGGGTAAAATGCAATTTTTCTGAATTTAACCGAATGAAATCTCAAATAAAATTAAAATAAATAAATATTTTTATTTAAAATTAAATTTTACATTATTCCCACTATTTTGAAGAAGTCATATTGTCTTCTCTCATTATTTTATTTATTTTGGAATAATTGGAAAAATATTTTCAAATAAAAATCACTTAACCCAATTTTCCAATTTTGAAAATTCAAAAATGGATTTTTTTTAAAACCTCCAACTCTGTCAGATGGTCCTTGAGTTGCTTAAGGTCTCTAGGATCAAAATGGCCAAATAAAACCAATTGAAAAATGCAAGAATCATGGTTGCATATGATGACCTAATGATTAACATCCAAATTGAAAATTGGGATGTTACACGTGATGCCTATATAATGATCATTGCCTGTATATCATCATGATTATTTGAAGTTCTATCAATTGCCCAACAGTAATTCATTTACCCACCATTTGTTAGTTTTCTCGAGAGAAGCCACTAGTGAAATCTACGGCCCCCGGGTCTCTTCCTTAATATGTTTGCCTTTGTGATCTATTTTCCTTTGGTTTTATTTTCAGATCTATTAAACCAAAAATAACTTGCTGCAATTATTTTATGCAAGATCTATTTATCTCATCTATCATATTTTTATCACGTCCGTTTGCCAATTTTGGTGTCGTTACCCGAAAGGGATTGACAACCCCTTTTACACGTCGAGTTGCAAGTATTTGTTATTTGTGTGAAGGTGTTGTTTACATGGTGTTGCTTGGTTCTCCTACTGGTTTGATAACCTTGGTCTCATCACTAAGGGAAATACCTAGAGTTGTTGTGCTGCATCATCCCTTCCCCTTCGGGGAAATACCGACGTAGTTCTAGCATACATCAAAAGGAATTTCTGGCGCCATTTACGGGGAGACATCATGAACATCTACCAGGTTCCCAATCAAAAATCTCATCTCCTTGCAATTTACATTATTTGCCATTTTCCTCTCGTTTTCCTCTCCCCCACTTCACAAAAATTTACCGTTTTATTCGCCCTCTTTTTCATTCGCCGTTTTCTTGTCGGGTTTGTTTTTGAGTGAAATCTTGTTGCGTAGTCACCATGACTCAAGAGAACACCAAGTTGTGTGATTTCTCAAATACCAACAACAATGGTTTTATTGGCACTCCGATTGCTCCTCCCGCCACTAGTGCAGAATCTTGTGATATTAATACTGCTTTGCTCAATCTTGTTATGAAAGATCAATTTTCTAGCACTCCTAATGAGGATGTTGCGTCCCATCTTAACACATTCGTGGAATTAGGCGATATGCAAAAGAAAAAATATGTGGACAATGATGTTGTGAAGATAAAATTATTTCCATTTTCTTTGCGTGATTCTGCAAAACATTGGTTTTCTTCATTGCCTCGCCATAGTATCGATTCTTGGAACAAGTGCAAAGATGCTTTCATTACTAAGCATTTTCCGCTTGCAAAAATTATTTCCCTTAGAACCCATATCATGAATTTCAAGCAACTTGAACATGAGCATGTCGCAAAATCTTGGGAAAGGATGAAAATGATGCTAAGGAATTGCCCAACTCATGGGTTAAATCTTTGGATGATCATACAAATTTTTTATGCGGGGTTGAATTTTGTTTCTCGTAATTTTTTAGATTCCATCGTGGGCGGTACTTTTATGGAAATTACTTTGGGTGAAGCCACCAAATTGCTTGATAATATTATGGAAAATTATTCACAATGGCATACCGAAAGAGCTCCTACTAGTAAAAAAGTTAATTCGGTTGAAGAAATGTCTTCTTTGGGTGAAAAGTTGATGCTCTTATGAAATTGGTTGCTAGTGAAAGTGCTCCTTTTGATTTTAATGATGTACCTTTGTCTACCTTGATTGAGCAAAATATTGATGCCGTAGATGTGAATTTTATCTCTCGAAACAATTTCAATAACAATGCTTATAGAGGTAATTTTAATCCTATGCCTTTTCCTAGTAATTCCTCTAATAATTATGGTAATTCCTATGGAAATACTTCTTTCAATAATAATAGGAACACCTCTGATCTTGAGAAATTTTTTAAAGAATTTATCAACACTGAAAAAAAATTCAATGCTATAATGGAAGAAAAGTAGAATAAGATTGATGATTTGTCTAGAAGTGTTGATAGGATTTCTCATGATGTAGAAAATCTCAATATGAAATTTTTTGTGCCTAAGGTTGAGGAATCAATTAAAGCTCTTTATGTTTCTATGGATGAAAGTAAGAAAAGAAACGCTATGCTTAGAGCTAGAACATGATTTTTAGAAAAATGTTTTCTAGTGATTGCTTTCATAAAAGTGATGAAGATCTTAAAATGATTGGTGTTTCTTCTATTGATTCCTTGTTTAGTAAAATTAAGATTTATGAAAAAGGGACTGAAGAAGAGTCAACTTTAGCTAGAAGAGGGTGAAAATCTTGTTAAGAAAATTGATAAAAGTGGGTTTGAAGAGGTCAAAACTTTAACTAGTGATGTGCCCACTATTTTGGATTACAAAGACTTTAATTATGATAGTTGCTCTGTGATTTATTGTATTCCTTTGTTGCAATCCATGGTGAATTCACCTCATGCTTATGAATAAAATAAAGCTTTTACTAAACATATTGTTGATGCTTTAATGAAAGCTTTGGAAGAAAAGTTGGAATTAGAAGTTTCAATTCCTAGAAAATTACGTGATGAATTGGAACCTACTATCAAAGTCAAGATTAAAAATTATAAGTGTTTTCTTTATCTGACTTGGGTGCTAGTGTTTCTACAATTATGAAATCTTTACGTGATGTGCTTGGTCTTACCGATATTGAAAAGTGTTCTTTAAATTTGTACTTGGCGGATTCTACTATTAAAAATCCTATGGGAAGAATTAATGATGTTCATATTCTTGCAAATAGGAATTATGTTCCCATAGATTTTATTGTTCTTGATACTGACTGCAATTCGCCTTGTCCAATTATTCTTGGTAGGCCGTTTTTACGCACTATCGGTGCCGTGATTGATATGAAAGAAGGCAATATTAAATTCGAATTTCCATTAAGGAAAGGAATGGAACACTTCCCTAGAACAAGAATTAGGCCACCATATGAATCAATAATGAGAGCATCTTATGGATCTCGAAACAAAGATGACAAAACTTAGATCATTTGCTTTATGCCTAGCTAGGGGCATAAAACGATAGTGCTTGTTGGGAGGCAACCCAATGAATAAAATTTATTTTTGCTTTTTGCTTTCTGTTCTTGAGTGTTTACACAATTATGCTAATATTATGATTGTATTTTTGGTATTTTAATTAGTGTTTGTGCCAAGTAAAGCCTTTAGGATCTTCTTGGGTAATAGTTGTTTGATCTTGCTGAAAAATAGAAACTTTCGTGCTCACTAATATAATTTTCATGTTTAACCAGAGCATGATAAAATACCAATTCTTTTTCTAGAAGATTAATATACAAATTTGTCAGGCCTCCCTGATTTTTCAGAATTTTTAGACTTAGAGAAGTATTGGAAACACCCAGATTTCTACACACTGTTCTGTTTTTGACAGGTTCTGTTTTCTTTGCATTGTGTGTTTGTTTTGATGATTCTATGGTTTTCTTTGAAGAGTTTTTGCCATAGAAAAGTTGTAATACAGTAGATATAATAAAAGAATAAAATATGAATTGGGTTGCAACAACACTTATAGTAGTGATTTGCTTTCTTATACTAACGGATCTCACGAAGGTTTTGTTGAGTTTTGTGTGATTGAAGTTTTCAAGTTTTGGGTGATGTTACGATGGATGAAGGAATAAGGAGTAATAAGAGCCTAAGATTGGGACGCCCATGGCATCCCAAGCTATTATTCAAAGAGAAGCAATCAACTAAGCTTGGGGATGCCCCGAGTGGCATCCCCTCTTTCTTCTAACGACCATAGGTATTTTACTCGAAGCTATATTTTTCATTCGTCACATACTATGAGTTTTGCTTGGAGCGTCTTGTACGATATGAGCGTTTGATTGTTTTGCTTTTTGTTTTAAGTCTTGATTCCTTGCTGGACACACCTATTTGAGAGAGCCAAAATTATGACATGACTTGTTAGAATTGCTCTCTATGCTTTACTTAAATCTTTATGAACTATGGAATTGCTCTAGTGCTTCACTTATATCTTTTTGAGAATGGTGTGCTTTAGTATTTTTTTTTGAAGAAATGCTCTCTTGCTTCACTTAGATTTATTTGAGAGTTAGTAAAATTTTCAAGAAATTCTCTCTTGCTTCACTTAAATTAATTTGAGAGAAAGAAAAACTATGCTCATGATCTTCACTTATATTTGTTTGAGCTTATCAAAAGAAACACATGAAAATTAGTTCCAAAGTGATAGATATCCAAGAAGGATATAATAAAAACTTTCATGAAGATAATTGGACAAAATAAACTTGATTCTTTGTAATAGTTTTGAGATATGATGATGTGATATGTGAGTCATGTTGATGAGTAATTATGTTTTAGTAAGAATATTGGTGTTAAGGTTTGTGATTCCCTATGCAAGCACGAAAGTCAATAGTCATGCAATGAAATGACATCCTACTTGTGGTGCATTATTCGGTGTTAATTATGCTCAATGCTCGCTTATGAGATTATTTGATTCTTGGTTGGCCGATTCTCAATCTTTTGCTAGCCTTCATTTTACACTAAGTATGATCACTACTCATGCATCCAAAATCCTTAAAACCAGTTTTGCCACATGAGTCCACTATACCTACCTATATGCGGTATTATTTTGCCGTTCTAAGAAAATTTGTATGTGCTATCTCTAATTTTTAAAATAAAATTCTCTTTTGTGTGCTCATACCGCTCGCGAGGCGGTGAGGGGTGGCCAATATTTTCCATGCTAGATGTGTTATTCTCACAATGAGTGTTTATTCACTTGTCATTGCACGAGAGTAAGGCAAACGTATGAAGGATGCCTAGTTCCAAAATGAAAAATGAATTTACTTTATGTTGTCAAATAATAAATTCCTTAGAAAGTGTTGGTATGGAAGGCACCCGTGGATACGGTTAGCCATGAAAAGTGAAAGTATGGTGGAAAAAGGAATAAACTTTATTTTTTGTTTGGGAACCGCCTATGATATATCTTGCATGGAAAGTTTTGGGAGCTCTAAGTCGTTTTCGTTGGTGGGAAAAGTATGCCTCTCAAAATGTTTTTATCTCTCAATTTTCGCTTTGAGCTCTGGCACCTCTACAAATCCCTACTTCCCTCTGTGAAGGGCCTTTCTTTTACTTTATGCAATTTTTTTTACTTGAGTCTCCATCTTTTCTTATAAAGCACCAAGTAGGGGGCACTATGATCGTACTTGAGCATTGGGTGTAGCTAATATGCGAGTGTGTTTTATGAATGGATCAATGATTGAGCATGATGGGCTAGGGATAACTTATTTTAGTATTGATATTTTGAAAGAGATGGTTGCTTGTTGATATGCTTGAGTATTTAAGTCGCATGTCAAAACTATACTATTGCTTTGAACCGTATAAAGTCCAAATGTCCATGCTATAAAGAAAAGAATATGAGATGACATGTTAGGCAGCATTCTACATCAAAAATTCTGTTTTCATCATTTACCTACTTGAGGACAAGCAGGAATTAAGCTTGGGGATGCTGATACGTCTCCAACGTATCTATAATTTTTGATTGTTCCATGCTGTTATATTATCATTCTGGGATGTTTCATAATCATTTTATAGTGGGTACTAACCTATTGACATAGTGCCAAGTGCCAGTTGTTATTTTCTGCATGTTTTTTACACCGCAGGAAATCAATACCAAACGGACTCCAAACACAACAAACTTTTGTGGATTTTTTTGGAACATAAGACATCCAATGGGCCGGAGAAGTGCCTGGGGGTGCTCCGAGCGGAGTAGAACCCACCAGGGCGCGCCTGGAGGCCCAGGTGCGCCCTGGTGCGTTGTGCCCACCTCGGGTGCCTACTGAACCGACTCTTTGCTCTATAAATACCCCAATATTCTAGAAACCCTAGGGGAGTCGAAGAAAATCAATTCCAGTCGCCACAGAGTCCAGAACCACCAGACCTAATCTAGACACCATCACGGAGGGGTTCATCATGCCCATTGGCGCCTCTCCGATGATGTGTCAGTAGTTCTGTGTAGACCTTCAGGTCCGTACTTAGTAGCTAGATGGCTTCCTCTCTCTCATTTGATTCTCAATAGAATGATATCTTGGAGATCCATATGATGTAATTCTTTTGTAGTGTGTTTGTTGGGATCCAATGAACTTTGAGTTTATGATCAGATCTATCTCTTTTTATCCATGAAAGTTATTTGAGTCTTCTTTGATCCCTTATATGCATGATTGATTATAGCTCGTATTTATTCTCCGATATTTGGTTTTTGTTTGGAAAACTTGATCTGTTTATCTTGCAATGGAAGAGGTGCTTTGTGATGGGTTTGATCTTACGGTGCTTGATCCCAGTGACAGAAAGGGAACCGACACGTATGTATTGTTGCCATTAAGGATAACAAGATTGGGTCTATTTCTACGTAAATGGGTGGCATCAACCTAGGGAGCTAGAGATGGTGCGTACGAGAAGTCCCGAGAGACTAGGTGTGTGCATGGAAAAGAGGGAGAGAGATGATATGTGTCGATGTAATGCGTGTGAAAAAAAGATTAGTCTATAGCTCGCCACGAGGCTATTCCTGGCGAATGCCCCAATAACCATAAGATATGTATCTGGCGATGCCAGTTATTGCACGTACACAGCAGTAGAAAAAGAAGTACCATGGCATATTACAAAGATGCTACACCATGGCCGAGAACGTGTGCCCACGTTACGCCATCCAGAAATAGTGCCGCACTTTGAAACTAGAACCGTCAAAAATTGAGCTTGTGTCTCGTCACATTCCAAATTACTACCACACTATATTTAATTGCAAACTTGTTCACACCGATCACAACCTAAATGGTTTCCCACTTAGGTGAGTATTAGTACTCGGTTATAAATACTCTACTCCAAGATAACTGCAGATTCCTCCTCAACTCCTCATCCACAAAAACAAACAAGTCTTTCATCGTCGTTCCCTTGCGTCTTCCATGGCCTGCATGAGTTCTGGGTCGAGAAATTACTACCAAGGGGAGGTGAGCATGGAAGAAGAAGCATGAGAGATGTCCGGCCACGCCGCTGTAGCAGCTGACATGTTCGCCGTGCCGCCATAGCAGCACAGAGGTTCTGCCGCGCCGTCGATGCAGCAGACTGGTCCGGCCGTGCTGTAGAAGCAGCAGAGATGTCCCGCCATGCCATGAATGCAGCAAGGAGGTCCTCCCGCGTCGCGGCGGCCTGGGAAAATGTCGTGGGCAGGCGAGGACTCTCACAAGAGCATGCGCGCTATGCTTGATGGCCTGATGGGTCGGATCTCCGGCTGGATGAAGCTGCAGGACGAGATGAATGCCTCATTTGAAAATGCTACCACCGTCATCTGGGGACTAGGGGCGGACAATGATGGAAATATGCCCTAGAGGCAATAATAAAGTGGTTATTTATATTTCCTTATATCATGATAAATGTCTATTATTCATGCTTCAATTGTATTAACCAGAAACTTGATACATGTGTGAATACATAGACAAAACAAAGTGTCCCTAGTATGCCTCTACTTGACTAGCTCGTTAATAAAAGATGGTTAAGTTTCCTGACCATAGATATGTATTGTCATTTGATGAGCGGGATCACATCATTAGGAGAATGATGTGATGGACAAGACCCACCCGTTAGCTTAGCATAATGATCGTTAAGTTTTATTGCTTTTGCTTTCTTCATGACTTATACATATTCCTTTGACTATGAGATTATGCAGCTCCCGAATACTGGAGGAACACCTTGTGTACTATCAAATGTCACAATGTAACTGGGTGATTATAAATATGCTCTAAAGGTGTCTCCAAAGGTGTTTGTTAGCTTGGCATAGATCGGGAGTAGGATTTGTCACTCTGAGTATCGGAGAGGTATCTCTGGGCCCTCTCGGTAATGCACATCATGATAAGCCTTGCAAGAAATGTGACTAATGAGTTATTTACGAGATGATGCATTACGGAACGAGTAAAGAGACTTGCCGATAACGAGATTGAACTAGGTATGAAGATACCGACGATCGAATCCCAACCAAGTAACTTACCGATGATAAAGGGAATGACGTGTGTTGTCATTGCGGTTTGACCGATAAATATCTTCGTAGAATATGTACGAACCAATATGAGCATCCAAGTTCCACCATTGGTTATTGATCGGAGATGTGTCTCGGTCATGTCTACATAGTTCTCGAACCCGTAGGGTCCGCACGCTTAACGTTCGATGACGATTTGTATTATGGGTTATGTGTTTTGGTGACAGAAGATTGTTCGAAGTTCGGATGAGATAACGGACATGACGAGGAGCTTTTAAATGGCCGAGAGGTAATGAGTGATATATTGGATGATAGTATTCTCACACCAGAATGGTTCAGAAGTGTTTTGGGTTTTTATCGGAGTACCGAGGGGGTTACCCGATCCCCGGGGGGAAAGATATGGGCCATATGGGCCATAGAGGGAAGGCATCCCACAAGGGGTGCCCCCATGGGGAGTCCGAATTGGAAAAGGGGAGGGGCATGGCCCCCCTTTCCTACTCCTCTTCCTACTCCTTCCCCCTTTCCCCTACCGGTAAAAGGAAAGGGGGCCGAATTGGACTAGGGGTCCAAGTTGGACTCCTCCCACTTTGCATGCCCTAGGCCGGCCTCCTCCCCTCTCCCTCCTTTATATACGGGGCAGGGGGAACCTCTAAGCACATCAATTGTTTCTTAGCCGTGTGCGGTGCCCCCCTTCACCATTTACTCCTCCGGTCATATTGTCGTAGTGCTTAGGCGAAGCCCTGCGCAGATCACATCACCATCACCATACCATTGTGCTGCCGAAACTCTCCCGCGACACTTTGCTGGATCAAGAGTTTGAGGGACGTCGTCGAGCTGAACGTGTGTTGAACTCGGAGGTGTCGTACATTCAGTACTTGATCGATTGAATCGAGAAGATATTTGACTACATCAACTGTGTTAAACTAACGCTTCCGCTTTTGTTCTACGAGGGTACGTGGACACACTATCCCCCTCTCATCGCTATGCATCTCCTAGATAGATCTTGCGTGATTGTAGGATTTTTTTTGAAATTGCATGCCACGTTCCCCAACTTTAGTTGAATCAAATTTGACTACAGCCGGTCCTTGTTGAAGGTTAAAACAACAAACTTGACGAAACATCGTTGTGGTTTTTTATGCGTAGGTAAGAACGTTTCTTTCTAGAAGTCTGTAGCAGGCACGTAAAACTTGCAACAACAAGACATCTAACTTGTTTTTGCAGGGCATGTTGTCATGTGATATGGTCAAGATGTGATGAGATATAAATTGTTGTATGAGATGAACATGTTTTGTAACAGTTATCGGCCACTGGAAGGATCCTTATGGTTGTCGCTTTATTGTATGAAATGCAATCACCATTTAATTGCTTTACTTTATCACTAAGCAGTAGCGATAGTCGTAGAAGCAATAGTTGGCGAGACGACAATGACGCTACGATGGAGATCAAGGTGTCAAGCCGGTGACGATGGAGATCATGACGGTGCTTTGGAGATGGAGATCAAAGGCACAAGATGATGATGACCATATCATGTCACATATTTTGATTGCATGTGATGTTTATCCTTTATGCACCTTATTTTGCTTAGTACATCGGTAGCATTATAAGATGATCCCTCACTAAAATTTCAAGGTATAAGTGTTCTCCCTGAGTATGCACCGTTGCGACAGTTCGACGTGCCGAGACACCACGTGATGATCGGGTGTGATAAGCTCTATGTTCACATACAATGGGTGCAGGACAGTTTTGCACATGCAGAATACTCGGGTTAAACTTCACAAGCCTAGCATGTATAGACATGGCCTCAGAACACTGAGACCGAAAGGTCGAACGTGAATCATATAGTAGATATGATCAACATAGATATGTTCACCATTGAAAACTACTCCATCTCATGTGATGATCAGACATGGTTTAGTCGATATGGATCACGTGATCATTTAGATGACTTTAGGGATGTCTATCTAAGTGGGTGTTCTTAAGTAATATGATTAACTGAACTTTATTTTATCATGAACTTAGTCCTGATAGTTTTTGCATACCTATGTTGTAGATCAATGGCCCGTTCTACTGTTCCCTTGAATTTTAATGCGTTCCTAGAGAAAGCTAAGTTGAAAGATGATGGTAGCAACTACATGGACTGGGTCCGTAACTTGAGGATTATCCTCATTGCTGTCGGCATTCTGGGATGGGGGTCCCTAGACTTGCCTGCCTGCGGCCTGCGGCATGGCTCAAAGGGGGGCCCAGCACGGCCCATCTTCACCAACACAGACCCAAGACCCTTGCGAGGGGCCAAGCCTCACGGGCGGACGATGCGGAGCTTCCTCAGGCACGGCCTCATCAGGCTGGCTCGTGAGGAGGCGGAGAGATCAAGGCAGGGTACCTCACGAGGTGCCTGTGATGCAAGCCATGACGACCAAAGGCGCCAGGCGGGTGCCAGCCCGCGCAGTGTCCTCCTTTCCTCTTCGGTGCAAAGGGGGCAATCGCAGCCTCGGAGTACCGAGGCATCAGGCAAAGGTTGCCATTTCGGTGCAACAAGACCAAGACCAGGAGGACTGCAAGACGGAGGTCATTGTGGAGCCCAAGACGACGTCACCACCAGAGCTTTGTGCAGGCGAAGACTACTTTTGTCAGGATAACTGGTACTAGTTGTCCCCTTTCAAATTAACCCGCCATTGTTGGCTCCCTTCCCGCTCGATATTTGGGAAGAGGACCAGGGCCTCTATAAATAGGACTAGCCACCCCCGGGGAGAGGGCAGAAAATAAGAATCAGAGGGAGACGAAGAAGAGACGAGAGAAAATGAGAATCAGAGAGAGAAAGAGAGAAGGGTGACTGAACTCCTCCCAGCAGTTCGTCCCCCCAGCCAAGAACAGAGCCTCGCGAGGCTGTTCTTCCTTGTATTGTTCATCATCATCAGCCCAAGAGGCAATCCACCACACCACACATTGGAGTAGGGTATTACACCACAACGGTGGCCCGAACCAGTATAAACCATGTGTCTCCCGTGTTGTTCTTTCCATAGCTTAGATCTTTGCGTGGAGGAGGGGTGCAGGTAGCTAGGAGGCGAAATCTCCGCGCGCACCCCAGTGTTCGAACCTCAAGGGTCTGCCGGAACCCAAAATTCGACAATTGCTGCACAGAAGAATTACATCCTTGATGCACCGCTATGTGCAAGGCCTGCTGTAGGAGCAACTGTTGACGTTATGAACGTCTGGCAAGCTAAATCTGATGACTACTCGATAGTTCAGTGTGCCATGCTTTACGACTTAGAATCGGGACTTCAAAGACATTTTCAACGTCATGGAGCATATGAGATGTTCCAGGAGTTGAAGTTAATATTTCAAGCAAATGCCCGAGTTGAGAGATATGAAGTCTCCAACAAGTTCCATAGCTGCAAGATGGGGGAGAACAGTTCTGTCAGTGAACACATACTCAGAATGTCTGGGTACCATAACCACTTGACTCAGCTGGGAGTTAATTTCCGGATGATAGTGTCATTGACAGAGTTCTTCAATCACTGCCACCAAGCTATAAAGGCTTTGTGATGAACTATACTATGCAAGGGATGAACAAGATGATTCCCGAGCTCTTCGCAATGCTCAAGGCTGTGGAGGTAGAAATCAAGAAGGAGCATCAAGTGTTGACGGTTAACAAGACCACTAGTTTCAAGAAAAAGGGCAAAGGAAAGAAGGGGAACTTCAAGAAGAATAGCAAGCAAGTTTCTGCTCCCGGGAAGAAGCCCAAGTCTGGACCTAAGCTTGAAACTGAGTGCTTCTACTGCAAAGGGACTGGTCACTAGAAGCATAACTGCCCCAAGTATTTGGCGGATAAGAAAGATGGCAAAGTCAAAGGTATATTTGATATACATGTTATTGATGTGTACCTTACTAATGCTCGTAGTAGCGCTTGGGTATTTGATACTGGTTCTGTTGCTCATATTTGCAACTCGAAATAGGGGCTATGAATTAAATGAAGATTGGCTAAGGACGAGGTGACGATGCGTGTCGGAAATGGTTCCAAGGTTGATGTGATCGCTGTCAGCACGCTACCTCTACATCTACCTTCAGGATTAGTTTTAGACATGAATAATTGTTATTTGGTGCCAGCGTTAAGCATGAACATTATATCTGGATCTTGTTTGATGTGAGACGGTTATTCATTTAAATCAAAGAATAATGATTGTTCTATTTATATGAGTAATATCTTTTATGGTCATGCACCCTTGATGAGTGGTCTATTTTTGTTGAATCTCGATCGTGGTGATACACATATTCATAATATTGATGCCAAAAGATGCAAAGTTAATAATGATAGTACAACATATTTGTGGCACTGCCGTTTAGGTCATATTGGTGTAAAGCGCATGAAGAAACTTCATGCGGATGGGCTTTTGGAACCACTAGATTATGAATCATTTGATGCTTGCGAACCATGCCTCATGGGTAAGATGACTAAGACTCCATTCTCCGGAACAATGGAGTGAGCCACTGACTTATTGGAAATAATACATACTGATGTATGCGACCTATGAGTGTTGAAGCTCGCGACGGGTATCTTTATTTTCTGACCTTCACAAATGATTTGAGCAGATATGGGTATATCTACTTAATGAAACACAAGTCTGAAACATTTGAAAAGTTCAAAGAATTTCAGAGTGAAGTGGAAAATCATCAGAACAAGAAAATAGAGTTTCTATGATCTGATCGCGGAGGCGAATATTTAAGTTATGAGTTTGGTCTTCATTTAAAACAATGTGGAATAGTTTCGCAACTCACGCCACCTGGAACACCACAGCGTAATGCTGTGTTCGAATGTTGTAACCGTACTTTATTAGATATGGTACAATCTATGATGTCTCTTACCGATTTAACACTATCGTTTTCGGGTTATGCATTAGAGACAGTTGCATTCACATTAAATAGGGCACCATCTAAATTCGTTGATATGACACCGTATGAACTATGGTTTGGCAAGAAACCTAAGATGTCATTTCTTAAAGTTTGGGGTTGCGATGCTTATGTGAAAAAGCTTTAGCCTAATAAGCTTGAACCCAAATCTGAGAAGTGCGTCTTCATAGGATACCCAAAAGAAACTGTTGGGTACACCTTCTATCACAGATCCGAAGGCAAGATATTTGTTGCTAAGAATGGATCCTTTCTATAGAAGGAGTTTCTCTCAAAAGAACTGAGTGGGAGGAAAGTAGAACTTGATGAGGTAATTGTACCTTCTCCCGAATTGGAAAGTAGTTCATCACAGAAATCCGTTCTAGTGATTCCTACACCAATTAGTGAGGAAGCTAATGATGATGATCATGAAACTACAAATCAAGTTACCACCAAACCTCGTAGGTCAACCAAAGTACGTTCTGCACCAGAGTGGTACAGTAATCCCATTCTGGAAGTCATGTTACTAGACCATGACGAACCCACGAAATATGAAGAAACGATGATGAGCCCAGATTCCATGTAATGTCTTGAGGCCATGAAATCTGAGATGGGATCCATGTATGAGAACAAAGTCTGGAGTTTGGTTCACTTGCCCGATGATCGGCAAGCCATAGAGAATAAATGGATCTTCAAGAAGAAGACTGACGCTGATGGTAATGTTACTGTCTACAAAGCTCGACTTGTTGCGAAAGGTTATCGACAAGTTCAAGGAGTTGACTACAATGAGACCTTCTCACCCGTAACGATGCTTAAGTCTGTCCGAATCATGTTAGCAATTTCCGCATTTTATGATTATGAAATTTGGCAAATGGACGTCAAAATTGCATTCCTTAATGGATTTCTTAAAGAAGAGTTGTATATGATGCAACCAAAAGGTTTTGTCGATCCTACAGGTGCAAACAAAGTGTGCAAGCTCTAGCGATCCATTTATGGACTCGTGCAAGCATCTCGGAGTTGGAATATATGCTTTGATAGTGTGATCAAAACATATGGTTTTATACAGACTTTCGGAGAAGCCTGTATTTACAAGAAAGTGAGTGGGAGCTCTGTAACATTTCTAATATTATATGTGGATGGCATATTGTTGATTGGAAATGATATAGAATTTCTGGATAGCATAAAAGGATACTTGAATAAGAATTTTTCAATGAAAGACCTCGATGAAGTTGCTTATATATTGGGCATCAAGATCTATAGAGATAAATCAAGACGCTTAATTGGACTTTCACAAAGCACATACCTTGATAAATTTTTGAAGAAGTTCAAAATGGATCAGTCAAAGAAAGGGTTCTTGCCTGTGTTACAAGGTGTGAAGTTGAGTCAGACTCAATGCCCGACCACTTCAGAAGATAGAGAGAAAATGAAAGTCATTCCCTATGCCTCAGCCTTAGGTTCTATCATGTATGCAATGTTGCATACCAAACCTGATGTGTACCTTGCTATAAGTTTAGCAGGGTGGTACCAAAGTAATCCAGGAGTGGATCACTAGGCAGCGGTAAAGAACATCCTAAACTACCTGAAAAGGACTAAGGATATGTTTCTCGTTTATGGGGGTGACAAAGAGCTCATCATAAATGGTTAAGTCGATGCTAGCTTTGACACTGATCTGGATGACTCTAAGTCACAAACCGGATACATATTTATATTGAATGGTGGAGCTGTCAGTTGGTGCAGTTCCAAGCAAAGCATCGTGGCGGGATCTATGTGTGAAGCGGAGTACATAGCTACTTCGGAAGTAGCAAATGAAGGAGTCTGGATGAAGGAGTTCATATCCGATTTAGGTGTAATACCTTGTGCATCGGGTCCAATGAAAATCTTTTGTGACAATACTAGAGCAATTGCCTTAGGAAGGAATCCAGATTTCAGAAGAGAACCAAACACATCAAGAGATGCTTCAACTCCATCCGTGATCAAGTCATGGAGGGAGACATAGGGATTTGCAAAATACATATGGATCTAAATGTTGAAGACCCGTTGACTAAGCCTCTTCCACCAGCAAAACATGATGGGCACCAAGACTCCATGGGTGTTAGAATCATTACAATGTAATCTAGACTATTGACTCTAGTGCAAGTGGGAGACTGAAGGAAATATGACCTAGAGGCAATAATAAAGTTGTTATTTATATTTCCTTATATCATGATAAATGTTTATTATTCATGCTAGAATTTTATTAATCAGAAACTTGATACATGTGTGAATACATAGACAAAACAAAGTGTCCCCAGTATGCCTCTACTTGACTAGCTCGTTAATCAAAGATGGTTAAGTTTCCTGACCATATACATGCATTGTCATTTGATGAACGAGATGACATCATTAGGAGAATGATATGATGGACAAGACCCATCCGTTAGCTTAGCATAATGATCGTTAAGTTTTATTGCTATTGCTTTCTTCATGACTTATACATATTCCTTTGACTATGAGATTATGCAACTTCTGAATACCAGAGAAACACCTTGTGTGCTATCAAATGTCACAACATAACTGGGTGATTATAAAGATGCTCTAAATGTGTCTCCAAAGGTGTTTGTTGGCTTGGCATAGATCGAGATTAGGATTTGTCACTCAGAGTATCGGAGAGGTACCTTTGGGCCCTCTCGGTAATGCACATCATGATAAGCCTTGCAAGGAATGTGACTATTGAGTTAGTTATGATATGATGCATTACGGAACGAGTAAAGAGACTTTCCGGTAACGAGATTGAACTAGGTATGAAGATACCGATGATCAAATCTCGGGCAAGTAACATACCGATGACAAAGGAAATGACGTATGTAGTCATTGCGGTTTGACTGATAAATATCTTCGTAGAATATGTAGCAACCAATATGAGCATCCAGCATCCATTGTTGGTTATGGATCGGGGATGTGTCTTGGTCATGTCTATATAGTTCTTGAACCCGTAGGGTCCGCACGCTTAACGCTCGATGATGATTTGTATTATGAGTATGTGTTTTGCTGACCGAATATTGTTAGGAGTCCTGGATGAGATCACGGACATGATGAGGTTTCTCAAAATGGTCGAGAGGTAAATATTAATATATATTGGACGATAGTATTCGGACACCGGAATGGTTCCGAAGTGTTTCGGGTTTTTATCGGATTACCGAGGGGGTTACCGGAACCCCCGGGGGAAAGATATGGGCCATAGAGGGGAGGGGAGGTAGCCCACAAGGGGTGCCCCCCATGGGGAGTCCGAATTGGACAAGGGGAGGAGCGCGGCCCCCCTTTCCTTCTCCTCCTCCTACTCCTTCCCCATTTCCCCTTCCGGTAAAAGGAAAGGCGGGCCAAATTGGACTAGGGGTCCAAGTGGGACTCCTCCCACTTGGGGCGCCCTAGGCCGGCCTCCTCCCCTCTCCATCCTTTATATATGGGGCAGGGCCACCTCTAAGAACATCAATTGTTTCATAGCCGTGTGCGGTGCCCCCCTCCACCGTTTACTCCTTCGGTCATATTGTCATAGTTCTTAGGCAAAGCCCTGTGTAGATCACATCACCATCACCGTCAGCACGCCGTCGTGCTGACAAAACTCTCCCTTGACACTTTGCTAGATCAAGAGTTCGAGGGACGTCATTGAGCTGAATGTGTGCTGAACTCGGAGGTGTCATACATTCGGTACTTCATCGGTTGAATCGAGAAGACGTTCGACTACATTAACCGCGTTAAACTAATGCTTCCACTTTCAGTCTACGAGGGTACGTGGACACACTTTCCCCCTCTTGTTGCTATGCATCTCCTAGATAGATCTTGCGTGATCGTAGGAATTTTTTTTGAAATTGCATGCTACGTTCCCCAACAGACAAGGTGAAGCTCCACACCGAGCATGACCTACTGAGGGTGAAAATCGCTGGAAGGGTGTAGCAGGCGGAGGAGACCGCTTCCTTGTTGAAGAGGACGGGTGTCATCATCAAGAAACTTATGGATGAGAATGACATGCTCTGCATCAAGTGCGGAAGGCTGGTGTAGGAATCTGTGGATGCTGCCAAGCAGCGTATTAAGGACATGAAACTGATGAAAGAGATCATCGCCGCTCGCCGCAAGAACTAGTCTCCGTGACCTGCAGCGCATCAAGAAAGTAGAGATTAGCGAGCCAGATCATTGTATGCATCTTCCTTCTTCTGCAGTAGATGTATTTTGGGCGTAGCCGCATGTGGCATTTTTAATTATCTTCCTAAATATGTAAGACAATTATTATCCACTGTCGCCGTCCTTATATATTCATAAGACTTGTTATAAGTCGCAGTAGATGTTATATAGGTCCGTCGGATCTTACATCAAGATCCGTGCAAAATTTTCTTTTCAGATTTACTTTTTTCTCTCTTAAATCTCAGTCGAGTGATACATATCCACGCCATTAAACAGGGGCTCGGGCGCCATTAATGGAGACCTTGGGAGAGAGGTGGGCGGAAGATGGAGGTCAAAGGGCTCTCCTCCCGATAAGCACGTGCGGGGGTCTGATCGCATGCCCCCGTACTCAAATAGCTACCCCGCGCGACGCCTCCTAGTCAATAAAAAAAGGACACGCATGGCGGCATGTAAATGGTAAGTAGAACGCCCACAGTTTCAATAATATTTGGGTTTCCGATTGTAACGTGACAACACTTGTTCCAAAATGATTTTGTTGATTGTTAATGTGTGTGCCTTCGCAAAATCGGACAGCAAAATGACCACATCATGTTGATGCCATGTCATGACACCAAGCCAAGTTTCATGATTTTCATGCGTGTTTTGGACTTACAGGAATTAAAAAACCAAGTTTCTCAATGTTTTCGGCCGAGCCACGATGTCCAGATGTTTGAATTTCATTCCCATTTCTTGCATGGAACCTAGAAATTTACCCAAGGACACACATGTGATTTTTCAACCAACTTTGGTGCACTGGAGCATGTGCTTGTAGTTCAAATTTTAATTATGCACATTAAATGACCAGAAACTCAATTAATGTATAAAAAGGCCAAATGAACCCGGAATAATTCCAAAATTTAACTCGACACTCATATAGTTGTATGTTCCCTTTGTAAAGAAAATCAAGGGGGGCAGCGTATATCGTGTCGCACACAAAGGTGACATGTTCCCTCTCAGAACCATGAGCCTTCTTGAGAGAAGCTCCGGTTTGCAAGAAGCTTGTTCCAATTCGGCCAATTTTTTACCATAACATGTTAGTGCCATGACATGACACCATGCCAAGTTTCATGTTTTTCAGGCATGTTTTGGATTTACAAGAATTTAAAAACCAAGTTTCTCAATGTTCTCGGCCGAGTCACGACGCCCAGATGTTTGAATTTCATTCCCATTCTTGCATGGGACCTAGAAATTCACCCGAGGACACACATGTTATCTTTCAACCAACTTTGGTGCACTGGAGCACGTGCTTGTAGGTCAAATTTGAATTATGCACATTAAATGACCAGAAACTCAATTAATGTATAAAAAGGCCAAACGAACCCGGAATAATTCCAAAATTTAACACGACACACATATAGTTCTATGTTGCCTCTATAAAGAAAATCAAGGGGGGCAGCGTATGTCGTTTCACACACAAAGGTGACACGTTCCCTCTTAGAACCACGAGCCTTCTTGAGAGAAGCTCCGGTTTGCAAGAAGTTTATACCAAAACTTGTTCCAATTCGACCAAAAAATTTACCACAACATGTTAGTGCTATGACATGACACCACGCAAAGTGTCATGATTTCCAGGCGAGTTTTGGATTTACAGGAATTTAAAAACCAAGTTTCTCAATGTTCTCATCCGAGTCACGACGCCCAGATGTTTGAATTTCATTCCCATTTCTTGCATGGGACCTAGAAATTCACCCAAGGACACACATGTGATTTTTCAACCAACTTTGGTGCACCGGAGCATGCATGTGCTTGTAGTTCAAATTTGAATTATGCACATTGAATGACCAGAAACTCAATTAATCTATAAAAAGGGCCAAACGAACCCAGAATAATTCCAAAATTTAACAGGGCACTCATACAGTTCTATGTTACCTCTGTAAAGAAAATCAGGGGGAGGCAGTGTATATCATTTCGCACACAAAGGTGACACGTTCCCTCTCGGAACCACGAGGCTTGTTGAGAGAATCCCCGGTTTGCAAGAAGCTTATACCAAAACTTGTCCCAATTCGGCAAAAAATTATACATATGAAAACATGGTTTAGATTATCCGGAACATCTCGCTACCTAGACCAATGTACTGTGATTTTAATTCAACATAAAATGGATGTAAATATTTGAATTGGAGATCGTATGGTACATGTAGTTCATAGTGAAATATGATTACTACTATATGCATGTTTTCTATTATCAAGATAACATTTAAATGATGGTATAATTCGACAACTATCATATTCAAATAAGGAAAATTGATTCAAATTTAGTCCATATGGTAGACAACAATATATATGTTCATAGGGTGGAGTAAAATGTTCATATAAGATGGAAGATCAAAATGTAGGACTACATCCATTATAAACCGCAAGTTCACCTAAAGATATATTTGAATTCAACATAACGTGGATTCAAAAATTTAAATTTGAGATCCTGGCATCTGTAATCATATAAAAAGGGACATGACTCTTTCTTGTGGTGGGAATTGATTTGTTTTTTGTTGTTGTTAAGGGAAGTGCGAATTGATTTGGTACTGTATAGGCTAATCTTGTTATCCCGATTTTTTTACATTTTTCTTGTAGTTTTTTCACTGTCAATTATAGCAATATAGTAAAAGGGGACATGACTCTCTTGTGTCTTGTATGAATTGTTTTCTTGTACATGTTAAGTTTGTTCTGCCGAACATGGAATCTGCGCCTTGTTATCCCAAAATTTTCAAGCTCGAGTATCTTTTGTCTCTTCTTCTGTGAAACTCCTGCCTCTTCAACCCGTGTTGCGCCTTGTTATCCCGAAATTTTGACGCGCGCGAAAACTCCCTCCTCATCGGAAATCGGTCCCGCAGCCCAGACACGTGAAATCCCCCTTCTACTGTCACAGCCCTAGATTTTGCTTGTAGCTAATTACCTGAGTGAGCATCATGCATCATGTCTAAATTCTGAAAGTTGAATTGAGGTTAGTTAAAACCCTCATAAATCACTTCAAAAATAATCAACATTAAAATCTTTTCAAAGAAGTCCAAGAAAATGTTCCTCTTAGTCTCTGAAAATATTGGCAAGAGGTAAAACTTAAAACAATATTTTTGGAATCTCAGAGATATTTATTTTGGGCCTTTGAATTAAATCAATAACTATTTGCATTGGATATATATTTATTAATTAATTAATATATGTCCAATAATTCTGATATTTGGTGAAGGGATTTGGAATAATCCAACTAGTCCCTACAAGAATTATCAGAAGCAACAAAAATGATTTAGTGTCTAAAACTAAATCAAAACAAATTATAGAAAATGCAAAACAGAAGAAAAAGAGACAGAGAGAGAGAGAGAGAGAGAGAGATAGTACCTGGGCTTACCTGGCGGCCCAAGTGGCCTGCCCAGCCCACCACTGCAGCCTCCCTATCGTCTTCCTCCCCGGATAGAAGGACGAGCGCGTGTTTGCCGCGCGCTGGCCACGCGCCTCGCCAGCTCCTGCTTGCCGCTCCCCGTCGACGCCCTGGCCTTCTATGGAGACGCCACGCAAGCCCTGACCCCTCTCACTCTTCCTTGTGGCCCTCCTCTCCTCTGCTTCTCTCTCTCACCTGCGCCGAGCGCCGCCGTCGCCGCCGCTCGCTGTTGTCGTGGCCATAGCCACTGCCTCGCCTCACCAACACGCCCAGAGGCTCCGCCTCGACCACTCCTTCTTCCACCCCAAGCCATGCCACCGCGCGAGCCCCACATCGCCGCCACAAGTCGTCTTCCCCGAGCACGGCCGCCGGACGCCATCGACAAATTCGCCGCTTCCAGGTCGACCGCGAGCCCACTGAGCTGCGGTTCGACCTCCCAGTGAGCCTCGCCGTTTTCCCCTCTCTCACCAAGCTCGTTTGCCTCCCCTAGCTAGCCTAGCCACCGCACCCGAGAGCTTCGCCCCACCGGCCATGGCGTCGCCGTGGCCATAGTCGCTACAGCTTGCGGACGTGCGTTCCATCGTGCTCAGCGTGCTCCCAGGAAGCCATATCACTGCTCATCTCTCTCTCCCGTACACTGTAACGTCGCGCCGGTCGAACCCGTGCTCCGGCCGCCACTGACCTTGACGCCGTCGTCACCTCCGACCATCCCACGGGCTCCTACGTGTTCCATTGGATGCGCGAGAGCCTGGGCTTCGCACCGGTGGTCTCGGCCGCTAATTTGGTCGCCAGAGGGAAAAATCCGAGCCCCTCCGCGGTCTCGGCCTCGCCGGCGACTCAACATCGGCAGGGTTTGACCCCTGTTTGACCTCCTAGGCGTCCTGACGTGTGGGCCCAAGCCCCTGATTAGTTAACTCTAGATTAATTAGAACTAACTAATTTAGACAACTAAACAAGTCACTGACATGTGGGCCCCGCCCTGCTAACAGCCTGGTTAGGGTTAGTTTAACACTAACTAACTCAGTTAGTGGACTGAGTCACTGACCAGTGGGTCCCACTGGTCAGGTTTGACCTGGCCGACCCAGTTGACCTGCTGACGTCACACCTATGTCATGCTGACGCAGTAAAGCATTTTCTGGATTTAAGTTTATTCAGGAAATTCCAGAAAATGTTTTAAACTTCCAAAAATCATAGGAATTCAACCGTAGCTTAGAATGAAATAAATTATATATGAAAAATGATCAGAAAAATATGAAGAATCTGTTTATGGCACTTTCATGCATGATTGAACAAGTTAACCTAACTGAATAGGATAAATCATGATTAGGGCAATTTATGAACTAGCATTTGGAGTTGGAGTTTAACCCTGTTTGAGTTCCACTTCAATTAACTTGGCTTACTGCTGCATTAGGTCAATTTAGTTCCTTAACATGACATGGCATTCATTTGATTGTGCATTGCAGTGAGTGTTGGTTCTTTTGTGTTTGCCGGTGATTGTCCCCTCTCAGTAGACGTTACTTCGATGATGTGATTGATGACACCGATGAAGAGTTATACTATCTTCAGAAGTGCCAGGCAAGAAAAACCCCCTTGTTCATTCCGATACAATCCCACTCTCTCGCTCCTGCTCTCTTTTACTGCATTAGGACAACAATGATTCAACTGTTACATGCTGCGGTAGTTGAACCCCTTTCCTCTGCATGAACTATCATTGCCACAGTAAATATATGAAACCCACTAGCATGAGTAGGAGTTGTTTGAGCCCTGATGTGCCTACTCATTCATGCTTGTTTGTCATGCCTGCTATTGCATAGAGTTGTGTCGGGTCTGATTCATCAGGAATGAATTGGAATGGTGATGAACATGTCCTATTGTGTGTGAGCTAAGTGTGTGAACACGATTTGCTAAAGGTAGTGGCGAGAGGCGATGTAGGAGTACATGGTGGGTTGTCTCATTGAAACCGTTCTTAGGAACTGAGTTTTGTGTCTGCGATCCATGAACAGCTACTACCACTCATTGGGATCCTTAATTGACTCTCTCGGCTTCTTAATCACCCTAGTACTCTGTCCAGGAGTTGCAACTAGTTTCTGGTGTTTGTAGGTTATGTGTTGGCGGCCGTGCGTAGCGCTGACCCTAGGGGTGGGCTATGATGCAGTATATACACCGTGGCACGGTGTACCGGGCACCCGTTTGGTGTCTCGGGAACCCTGTTCACATCGTTCAGGGCCGTATGTGGAAACCTCAGCCGGACTCCCTGCAGATGGAACCTGGAGAGGCGATAAACCTGGACTAGAGACTTGAGTGTTTAGGTAGGCCGTGGCCGACACCCTCATTGGGCTTCCGCTTGAAGGTTGTCGAGTACATGTCGTGTAAACAATGGTAAGTGGTGGGAGCGTGTGTGAAGAAGTACACCCCTGCAGGGTTATCATCATCTATTCGAATAGCCGGATTCCTCGAATATGGAAACTTGGACCCCTTACATAGTTCATAGACAAGTGAAAGTGGATACTCTAAAACTCGCAAGATAAGCGTGAGTGCTATGGATGGCCTTCTCGTAGGGAGACGGGAGCGGATCCATAGTGGTGTATTGATATGGTGAATATGTGGACTCGTGTGCGCCACCTCAAAAGAGTTGCTTGCAGTTGTAGTTCAGGTTAGCCACTGAGTCAAAGCTGGCTTGCTGCAGTTAAACTCCACCCCCCCTTGTTGATACCGATGCATATGTAGTTAGTTCTGATGTAAGTCTTGCTGAGTACATTTGTACTCACGTTTGCTTAATTTATGTTTTTGCGGTGAGACTTCAGTCTCGCTAGTAGTTCCACGTGGACTTCGACGTTTAGCTTGTTACCTCAGCTACGATCTTGTGCCCTCGGCAGGATCTGGTAGATAGTCAGGCTTCTTAGCCTTTTTCATTTGTAGATGTCTGTACTCAGACATGTTAAGCTTCCGCATGTGCTTGATTTGTATGCTATGATTGTTGGGTCATGAGACCCATGTTTGTAATATCTCGCTCCTCGGAGCCTAATGAATAAATACTTGAGTCGTAGAGTTATGTTGTGATGCCATGTTGTATTTACACATATCGAGCATATTGTGTGTATGATTGAAATGCTTGGTATGTGTGGGATCCGAAAATCTAGTTGTTTATCCTTGGCAGCCTCTCTTATGGGGAAATGTAGTCTAGTGCTTCTTGAGCCATAGTAGTTCGCTACAGCCCGGTTCACCGGAGTCCTGCTAGCCTATTACTACTGCTCATGACACTTGACTGGCCGGCATGTGTTTCATTTCGTTCCTATGTCTGTCCCTTCGGGGAAATGTCACGCGGTGACTTCCGGAGTCCTGCCTAGCCTGCTACAGCTCGGGTTCCCCGGAGTCCTGTTAGCCCAGTGCTACAGCCCGGATTCACTCGCTGATGACCGACATGCTCGATGTGATTCATGTATGCCTGCCCCCATAGATCTGTGCCGCTTTGGGTTCACGACTAGCCATGTCGGCCCGGGTTCTCTGTCATATGGATGCTAGCAACACTATCATATATGTGAGCCAAAAGGCGCAAATGGTCCCGGGCCATGGTAAGGCGACACCCGTGGGGATACCGTGCGTGAGGCCGCAATGTGATATGAGGTGTTACCGGCTAGATCGATGTGACTTGGAATCGGGGTCCTGACATCTACCCCTCAGCGGGAAATGTGGCCTCGTCGTCGCGTGGTCAAAACCGGTGGGGGTACGTTCGTAACTTACCCTACATTTCAGACAAGCACATCCCTTAGCCATGGCTCCCCCTACCTTCCCCTTCGCCCCCCATTCGTACACCAAGGTCACCAAAACCCACGAAACCCCATGCTCCTTCGGCGGCCTCCCAACCGCCGCCCAGTCGGAGACTCTTCCCCAATGACGTCATCCATAATAGCTCGATGTCCCTCATCCACCGCACCGGATGAGGATTCGTCGTCGATCTCGTCGTTCCGCCGGATCAGCCGCCCCATCCTCCACCTCCAAGGAGCTGCCTCGACGTTCACCTCGTCTATCACACCACCTCCATCCCCATAGTATCGTCTTGACCTGCCCCACCGGAACCGCAGCACCCACCTGCATTTTATATTTTATTCGATCTCACGGGGATGTCGGTCCTCGATACCGAGCAGTCATGGAGGGTCTCCATCGATGGCGCCGTCGCCGGCCACTTCCTCCATGGTGTCTCTCCTCCATGTCGTTGCTTCCTCGGCGACGACTTCCACACCAGCACTGGCTGCTGCTAAACCGGCTCTCGCTCGGGATGCTGCTCTATTCTTGTTGTCGGTCGCGCTGCTGCACTACTCTTGCTTTCGTTTGTGCTGCTGCTCTGCTATTGCTGTCGATCACGCTGCTACTCCACTCTTGCTCTCGTTCATGTTGTTGCTCTGCTCTGCTCTTGCTCTTGCTCGCACTGCTGCTGCTACTGCACGACCTGCGACAACTACATGAGTTGCTGCTTTAGCACTCAGTCGCGCTGCTTCTGCATGAGTTTCTCCCTACTACTGTGTTCCCTGCTCGAGCGGCTACTGATTTAGATCGCTACTTCTCTGCCACTAGTGTTCGAGCGCCCTAAACTTCTATTGCAAATCCCTTCTACTAGTTCAATCAGTTTTGACAGTAAAATTCAGTTTCGACTGTAAATTTCAGTTTCTTCAGTTAAGTTTAGAGTGAATAGTATTTACAGCATTTGTCGGAGCGGCCGTGGCGTGGCTGATGCATTTTACATCTAGAACTTTTTGATGATATATTGTACATCATCTATTGCAGATGCTATTAGAGTCCCACTTCAGATTAACGTTGTTTGTCTTGTCCTGCTTCAGCCTCGCCATCGTACACCTCATCGGAGCTGCTCTAATGACGAAACCGTCCATCACAGTGGAGTAGTACCCTCGGCTCCATCTCCAGAGGCCTCAGGTCTTCTGCCATGCCTCTGACAATCACACTAGCATCACCATCCTCCACGTCCAACCCAATGATGCCGAGGTCGACAAGGCTATGCCAAAGAGTTTGTACATTCGTCGCATCACTTTGTTACTCTGCATTCATGTCGATCCCTCGGGGATCCTTTGGTTCAAAGAAGTTGCAAATCTAGAAATGAATGAATCATGGTCACAAAGTTAACAGTGAGAAAACTAAATGCTCTTTTGAACCACAATTTGAATCGGTTTAGCAAGATAGCCATTATATGATACTCATGTGGACCAAATCTAAGCTCACAAAATATTTCGAGGGCAGGCTTCAGCCTGTTGAAGACCGCCTACTAGAATCGCCAGTGGTTAAAAGAAAAAGTGAAGGAAAACATAGGAATTGGAAACTTTACTATGGTACTACTATTCGTGCATTTGGTTAGAAGGAATGGAGCAAAGCAAAACTGGAGGATTTTTTTTCTTTGGTGTCTCTTTCAAAGAAAAAATGTAGGAATTTTAATATCCACTTGGACGTCCTTTTCAAATTAATATGCATGAAGAACAGGACTAATTGCATTACTAGCATAATAAGATTCTTATTTTTTCTTTTCCGTGTGGTTTGACTTTAATTTGACCATGTTTCTCCATTCTTGTGTTCTTCCAATTCATATGAACCAAACACCCAGGTTGATAGAAATCCTATGTTTGCAAATGCTCTGTTTTGCACGTGCATTCCTATCCTATTCCTGTGTTTTTCATGTCCCTGCGTTTATAGAATCCTCCAATTCTAAGGAGCCCTTACATATTTACTTCATTTTCAAATAGGTGTCAAAGAAAACTCTATGTGTTATGTCCTGCTCCCGTCGTGCCGTCATCAACCCCACCTGAGGTGCACCATTGACGGAAGTGTTCACTGCAGTAGAGATTCCCCCTACAGAATTTCTTCACCGCCTCAGCTCATCTTCCCCGTTGCTAGAAGCTACGCCAACTGCATTACCATCATCGACTGAGGAGATGAACATGAGGACTACACAGTTCCGGAAGAGAGGTCGCACTCTTTTGTGTCTGCTTACGTTATACATCGGTGATTATTACCTGCTACTTTATCGTTATGTTGACCTCGTAGACTCCGAGTTAGCTCCAAACTAATATTCAAACTTGAGTTTTAAAATTCTTGTGGGGCACATATCGAGGCAACACTGAATAGTATATGTCTACTATCTGGTTCATCTGGGGTCTTCTATGTGGTTCATGTTGGGTGGGCAACAAACAGTAGATGATCCATCGTCTATCTTTTGAACTAAACCTATAATCTACCTGCTATCATTAGTTTTGGATCTATCCACTCGTTTTCTACCATCAGTCTTGATTTCTGCATGCACCCCTTAGGCCTTACGTAATCTAATACTATGTTTTTTTATTACGCATGTCAGCTATTGTACACAATCGTACTAAACATGTAGAGAAAAAGAGAAGACCATTGTGTGGGAATATAATGTCATGCAGACGCCGCTCCATGGTGGGCGAAGTGGGACCCCCTCCCGCCATTCTAGATTATATTCCAGAGGAAGATAACTGTTCAGAGGGGGATTCAGAGGGAGTCGGCCACTCCTATTTACCCCCTGAGGTGTTTTCTCTAACCTGGCACGCTAATGTTGGTCATATGATGCATATGGCGTCTCACATTGCTTACATTATACATCTTATATGTCATCAACTTAGTTTCGATTTTCTCTGTGTGAATGCCACCTGTTTGGTTTCTATATCACACTCCCATCGTTCCTAAACATTTGTCTTTTTAGAGATTTCAACAAATGACTACATACGGAGCAAAATGAGTGAATCTACACTCTAAAATATGTCTATATACATCTGTATGTGGTAGTCCATTTTAAATCTCTAAAAAGACAAATATTTAGGAACGGAGGGAGTATATGTGAATTATGCAATGCCATCTCCTTTAGCCATGGATCATATACGTGAATCATGTAATGCCATCATGTTTAGCCAGTCATAGTATATGTGAATTGTATTGTGCCATATTTGTTTTCGTAATGTATTCCATTTGTCAACAATGTTTATACATCCATTTACTCTTCCTGTGCATCAGCCATTTGAGTCGGTCATGGGAAAATCTGGAGTGAAAACAAGGTCTTCTGAGCAGTTAGTGCTACCTGTCGATGCAGATTTATTGCTGGTTACGGATAGCTCCTCAAAGGAGGATTCAGAGACAGATGACCAGTCTTATCCCCCTGATGTGTATGCTCTAACTTGGCAGGGTTATATTGCTCATATCATGCATATGGTGTCTTGCATTGCCATGCCATCTGCTTAGATTAGACATGCTTTGTGTGAATGCCTCATGTTTGCTTCCTATATCAGATATGTGAATTATACAATGCCATGTTTTTCAGCCAGTTATCATATATGTGAATTATGCACCGCCATGTAGCCAGGCATCATATATGTGAATTATTTCATGCCATCCTTTTTTAAATTACGTATTCCATTTGTCGACAATCTATGTATATTGAACTACTCTTCATGTGTATCAGCCATTTGAGCCGGTTATGGAAAAATTAGGAGAAAAAAGTCTTCAGAGCAGGCAATGGTACCTGTTGAAGCATATATCTTGATGGTTACATGTAGCTCCTCAGAGGAGCATTCAGAGACAGATGACCAGTCCTATATCTCACCTAAGGTGTATGCTCTAACTTGCAATGTTTATATTTCTCATATCATGCATATGGTGTCTTGCATTGCTTAGTTTAGACATCATATACACAATATTCAATGCCATCTGCTTAGTTTAGAGATCATACAGGCGAGTGCCATCCGGATAGTATATGAATCAATTATGTGAATTATATCGTGCCATCTTGTAGACTTAGACAACATGTATGTGAATTATTTCATCCCAACCTATTTTAGAAAGACATCATATAGTTTTGTCATGTCATCCTATTTAGATACTCATCCTATCTTGAAGTATGCCATTATATCCTGTTAAGTTATCCATCATATATCTGAAACTGTGTCATGCTATCATGTTTAGTTAGCCATCATATATGTGAAATTGTGTCATGTTGTCATGTTTGGTTAGACAACATATATGTGAATTACCACATCTTTCTATCATACAATGTCTATACTTTCAATTTCTTTTCTTGTTTATCAGCCATTTGAATTGGAGGGGTTGATGGCAGTATCTACGGGAGTAAAAACATGTTCTTCACAAAAGACGGTGCTACCCATTGATGCAGATAGAACCATGGTTGTACTGGCCCATGAACTAGCCCCATCCTACATAATCGAGACTCTTTCAAATCGTACACTCACACCGTTGGACAAAGAACTAGCTACACCCCATGTAACCCCAACCCCAGCAGATAGTAACCCACTTCTAGTTGTCACAGCACCATGTCCACCATAGAGTACCCCCACACGAGCAGTTTGTAAAGCAAATACAGTGCCCAAAGCACGAAGACCACCACAGCGAACCCAAACTCCACGTTTAAAGCAGAAGAGCAACTTTTCTCAGGTCAGATTCCGTAGCTATGGTCTATACTCCTTTGCTCTTGCATCACTGTATTTACTCATACCAACTAATTTCAAATTTGAAGGATCCAATTGAAACTCCTATTTCTTTAACTGGATTGTTGCTCTAACTTCTTGCTCTATTTGATTTCAGTTTCAGTTGTATAAACAGTTATGTTCTCATGTCATGCACATTACAAGTGTTGCCAATGTTGTGTAGTTTCCCACACTTATATTATGTCTATGCTGCTGTGTCTTAAAATATATGATTTGAACTGCATCTCTATCTTGATTTGGCAACATAAACTAGAATGATATGGACAATACAGTGACCATAGGACATAGATATATGTTTGTGTCATGATGTTATCCTGTCCACCTTACTACTGGAGCGGTTCACCAAAATGAGTTTCATATACTACATGCTAAGCCTGTGATGTGTCTGCTTGTTTCTCTTGTAGAATGCAAACAGAATATTGGAGAAGAGCACCCCATTATGCAACAGTAGAGAAAGTAATGCAGATAAGGTTCAAGATAGTGAGACAACCCTGTTGGTCTCCAAGAAAGGTGATAAAGACTATCTTGTAGACAGTGAGACAACCCCAAAGTCCCGCGTTGATGTAGTGTTTGAGTTACTGGCCACTACCGCTGGCACAAGCTCTTTGAACACGCTACCTGAATCACTTCGACTTCTTCAGTCTTAGCTACAAGCTGAAAGGCATCAGTCAGCTATGCTGCGGCAAGAAGCCGAAGGACTGAGGAACTTCCTGCAGAATTCAGATGCATACTTTCTGGTGCAACAGCCGCTAGACAATTTTAGCGCCAAAAAAGAGAAAACTAATAAGCTTGCTAAGCTTCTTGCCAGCATGGTGGGTATCCAGGATATCATTTCTTGAGCTCTTCTAAAGTGGTTTCAGTTCTGGACTTGTTTTGCTGTCGCGTTTATTTTCACTGGTGGCCAATTTAGATGCTCAGTGTATGTAATATGCTACTTGTTCACTATATTTGATGCCCAGTGGATGTAATATTTGTAATAGCCGTAATAGCCAGCGTAAATTGCTTGCTTATTTATTTCCTTATTGTCTTATTTATTTTTTGCTGGTAGTCACTGTAGTTTTTTTTTCTGTGGTAACCTTTTTTATTTAGAACTAGGCCAGAGTAAACATTGGCAACATACTGACCGTTGTAACCATGGTCCTGCTGCCTGCTGTAGTGGACCTCCTAAGGTCTGTATGATCCATGGGCCTTCTACGGGTTGTATGATCGGTTGGCCAAACATGGGCCGTATGATCGATTGGCCAAACATGGGCCATACTTTCGTGGACAATTAACGGACCGCAATATGGTCGTAAACGGGCTATAATGGGAATCATCTTTTTATGGGTCGTTAACAGGCCCATGTGTACAACGAGCTTAATTACAACGGCATGCATAACATGTCATTAATGGTCCATATTTGACTACACCATGAAAACGGCCCAACGGATTAAAGGGCCACAGACGGGCCAACTTTAACCATGGGCTGAATTTGGCCCACAAGCGGAATAGGCCAGTAACGGACCGTAAGTAATCGAATGCTGGAAATGGGCCCAATAATAAATGAGCCCTTAGAAGGCCAAAAGATAACACAGACTGAAACAGCCCAATGGAATAATGGGCCGCTAATGGGTATAAAGCTATATACTGTTCATTATGGGCCAACTTCACCATAGGCCGTTTATGGGCCAAGATTTAGAAAGGGCCTCATATGGGCCCAAAGACGTCATGGGCCATATATGGGCCGGAAGTTACAACGGGCTGGAATCATATTGAACAGCCCATATGGCGCTACTGGGCCTAATTCGGATAGGCTATAATAGGCCGTACATTAACAGTACTTTGGTGGGCCGGGCAGCTACCTTTTGACTAAGTCAAACGGGGCGGCCTTTTGACCTGAATGGGCCACTGTTCGGCCATGCCACGTGTTGACGTATCATAGGCGCGTCCCGTCCATTTGCTGGATGACATATGTCCCAGCACTGAGCTGACACATGGATACTGCGGCGAATGAGAATTTTACGTGTGGAAAATCCCCAATGGTTAGGGCTGTTAACGGGTTATCGAAACCAAACTAGAACCCGATAGCTTAACGGTGACCCGTTATGGTGGATGCCATGTGTTGGTTACCCTTTACGAAAACACTTCCATGACGCGTGATTTATCATCATGGAAGTGGACACTTCCGTGATGATAATTTTGGTACTGTCATGGAACACTTCTACGACAACACAAGTATGTCTATCTTGATTCTCTCATAAAATCGCGATGGATGTACATGCATGACAGAAAACGTGACCTACTGTGACAAACAGATATCATCACGGAAGTGTATTTTTTTGTAGTGCAAATAGTAAATTTCATAAGCACCCTTAAAAGCAAAAAAATTCTTCTATTTGTTCCACATCATAGTAATCATATACACTATTAGTGTAAGAAGCTAAGGTTTAAATTCACATTAAAAGTGAAGGTGTGGAGCCTTCATCTTAGAGCAATAAGTATAATCATATCTTAAGCATAAATTCCAAGCATGCCATTGCAAACAATCAATTTGATCTCACAAGAGTTTCCCCTTTTGAGACAAGCGATAATCCCTAAAGTATTCCCGTTGATCCAAAGTGTCTCCCATTATCAATTTGAATGGGGATTTATTAGGATTGTCAAAGTAGTGTGTAATATTTTCCACATAACAAGCATCGAGGGTTTTAGGAGGTTCCCCATCTCCATGAGTAGCAAGTACAACTATTATTTTTGGTATTTCGTGTTCATATCCATAACTAAAGATATAAAACAAATTATAACGGAAAATAAAAACTACTTAGTGATAAAGCAAACAAGCACACACGAGAATATTCCCCCTATGCTATTGCTCCCCGGCAACGGCGCCAGAAAAAGATCTTCATAACCCACAAGTATAGCGGATCAATTGTAGCCTTTCTCAATAAGTAAGACTGTGGAACCCAATGTTGGTGTACAAAAGTAGGGGTCCTTTTTGTACCCCTTTACTTGTGCGTGGGTAGTCGCTCCCACACGCCCGTGGCCACGCTTGGCAGGGCAGAGGAAGCGAAGACACAAGACAACCAGAGCAGCGCCAAGCCGAAGGTGCGAGAAGCAGAGGGACATGGTGGGCTTTCCCCGGCAAGAGCCTTGCCGGGGGAGCTTACGTAGCCCCGACAAGAGTCTTGCCGGGGTAACTTGCCCAACACCAGTAGAGCCGCCACCCTTGAGCCTAAGAGTTCTGACACCATCAACAACATTGGAACCAAGGCTCTGGAGGCGTCTGCATGATGGCATGCGGATCTTTGTAAAGACCAAGAACATACAAGACTAGATGAGAACTAGAAGACGGAAACCCTCCTTGCCGGGGACGCTGGCAAGGCCCTTGCCCGGGACACCTGCGAGACACCAGCAAGGCCCTTGCCGGGGACATCTGCGGGGCCGCAGCCAGGCCCCCACCTACCAAGGCTCCACCACCGTTCCAACACAGCAGTCAACCCGCCAGCAAGGCAGGCACCCGCGTGGCGACGTGAAGCTTCCAGGCCAACTCAGCGAGCACCTGCGTGGTGGCATGCAGATCTTCGTGAAGACTCCGCCACCGCACCAACTCAGCAGCCAGCCAATCAGCGTGGCGCTGCACGCCTAGTCAGCTTGGACGCGCGTCAGTGTGAGACGAGGCGGCGACGGACGAGATGAGCTTCCTTGCCGTCCCCGATAAAGTGAGGGGGCATGTCGGCAGCGCATTAAATGTGTTTGTCCTACGGTACCAAGCGATAGACTTGTATATAGTACAACTTTCCACCTCCTGTGTGCCACTATGGCGACCCCTTTGGCTATAAAAGGAGCCCCGAGGCATACTGGAGAAGGATTCGGACTTTTTGGATCCTGCACGCTTTGTAGCTAGTCCAAGAACACCAGATAAACACAAACCAGCAGGAGTAGGGTATTATGCATCACTTGCGGCCCGAACCTGGATAAACTTGTAACACCCACGATGCGGCTATATCTTCCACGTGTCAAGGCACGACTTAGAGGCATAACCGCATGGTGGTTTAGTCACAAGTGGTGTAATCTTCACACAATCTGTCACAGCCCTAGCTTAGTCTTGCATGTCATTGCATAATCTCCATGCATCATGTTTAAATTTTGTTAAACTTGAAATGGGGATGTTCAAACCCTAGCACCAAATAGAATTCAACCAGGCTGGATTTGAAATCATTTCAATGAACTCAAAATGCCCTTCTGAAAAGTTCATCATTTTTGAATTGGTCTAGAACCTCTGCCAAAAATGGTGCATATTTTTCTAGGACAATTTGGATTTTTGAATTAATTCATAAGTATTTGAACTTGGACATTTAAATCTTATAAATATTATTAAATGTCCAAATAATCCTAAAAGTAATTTAGGGCTGTTGGGAAATATTTCAAAGGTGCCCAAAATTATTTTCAGGATTTTACCAAGTGGTTTAGTATTTTTACTAAATCAAAAACGACAGCAGAAAATAGAAAAACATAAACAAGAGAGAGAGAGAGAGAGAGAGAGAGAGAATACCTGTGTTACCTGCGGCCCAACTACTGTGCAGCCACCTGGCCTGGAACTGCTGGCCCAGCCCACCAGGGGCTCCCGTGTCTTCTTCCACCTCTGCCAGGAGGACAAACAGGTGCGTGGCGAGCGCCAACGCTACCCTGACCACCTCCTGCTTCCCCGGCCCCTCCTAGCGACACCACAACAACGCCCCGCTCCCCTCTGGATCTTTCCCCCTTGCAGTGCACTCTCTCCTCTCCCCTGGTGCTCCCTCTCTTGCACCGCCGAGCGCCACCATCACCAACGTCACCGTCCGCCGCGGCCATAGTCAACCCCTCGCCCCTCTGTCGTGCCCAAGAGCTTTGCGCCATCGTCGTGCGTCGTCTCCATCAGCCACGCTGCGCCGGATTCCCTGTGAAGCCGCCTTCGGCCTCATCTTCATCTCCGGGCAACGGAGATCGCCACCACCGCCCCGTCGACTCCAGAACCTCCACCAAGCCGCCGAGCCCTCCGTCTGACGCGATGTGAGCTCCAAATCTGTTTTCCCCTTTCAGAGTTGTCCCTCGCGTCCTACAGTCGTCGCCCCGCGAGCACCGAGCTCCGACCATCGCCATGGCCGGCAAGCCTCGGTCTCCCGAGCTCTTCCGCTCGCTCCAATAGCACCCATGTGCTCGCAGGTTCCCCAGGAAGCCGTGTAACCCTTTGTTTGGTCCCCCCCCGTGCACCACAGCGTCGGCTATGTCATGCCCGTGGCTCGGCCGCTACCAAAGCTCATCGCCGACTATGCTCCCGGCCTCCCCGCGCTCCCTGACGCGTCCCTGGATCCGCATGATCGCCAGCTGCCCTAGGACCAAGCAGCGCCCCTGGACGATGCCTGTAGCACCGTCCCGAACAGACGCCATCGCGCTAGATGGTCGCCGGTGGTCAGGTTCCGGCCAACTGATGTGGCCCTATAATTAGGGCCTAATCCACCCACTAATTACCCACCACAGTCACTAACAGCGGGGCCCCACCGGTTTAATTAACCTACTAACGAAATTAGTTAGACTTAATTTGATTCCAGTGGACCCACACGTCAACATTGACTCTGTTGACGTGGCGTTTGACCGGACCCACCTGTCTGTGACACGAGCCAACACCGAGATACTGACATGCGGGTCCCATTGGTCAGTTTGACTTGATCGACCCCTGTTGACTTGCTGACATCACACCGATGTCATGTTGACGCAATAAATCATTTACTGGATTTTGTTTATTTCTAAATAACCAGAAAAATCCAGAAAATGACTTAAACTTCAATAAATCATAGAAATTCAACTGTAGCTCAGAATGAAATAATTTATATATGGAAAATGATCATAAAAATACGAAGGATCTTTTTATGCCATATTCATGCATATTTGAGCAATTTAACATCACTGTTTAGGACAAACTAAGTGAATGGCATTTCAATATTAACTTGTGGAGTTTGAATTTGAACCTAGGGTTCAAACCAACTTCATCTAATATGGTTGCTAGTTGCATTAGCTCAATCAACAACATATTGCCATGTCACATTCATGCATCATATTTTTGTATTGCATTGATTGTGTTTCCTCTCTGTTGCCGGTAATTGTCCCCCTTCAGTAGATGTTGTTCTGACGATGAGTTCGATGACACTGATGAAGAGATATACTATCTTCGGAAGTGCCAGGCAAGCAGAACCCCCTTATTCAATCCGATACAATCCCACTCTCTCGCTTCTGCTCTCTTTTACTGCATTAGGACAACGATTCAACTGTTACATGCTGCGGTAGTTGAACCCCTTTCCTCTGCATGACCTGTCATTGCCATAGTAAATAGATGAAACCCACTAGTATGAGTAGGAGTTGTTTGAGCCCTGATATGCCTACTCATTGATGCTTGTTTGTCATGCCTGCTACTGCTTAGAGTTGTGTCAGGTCTGATTCATCGGGGATGAATTGGAAAGTTGTGAACATGTCCTACTGTTGATAGCTAAGTGTGTGAACACGATTTGGTAAAGGTACCGGTGAGAGGCCATGTAGGAGTACATGGTGGGTTGTCTCATTGAAACCGTCCTTAGGAACCCAGTTCCGTGTTTGTGATCGATGAACAGCTACTACCACGCGTTGGGCCTGAAACCAATGGACCCTCTCGACTTATTAACCACCTTGATCTCTGTCCAGGAGTTGCAACTAGTTTCTGGTGTTTGTAGGATATGTGTTGGAGGCCGTGTGTAGCGCTGGCCCTATGGGTGGGCTATGATGCGGTAGATACACCGTGGCACGGTGTACCGGGCGCCCGTTTGGTGTCTCGGGAACCCTGCACACATGGGGCTGTGAACGAAACCTTGGCCGGATCTCCTCGTGGATGGAACCCGAACAGGCGATAAACCTGTACTAGAGACTTGTGTGGTTAGTCAGGTCGCGGCAGACTCCCTCACCAGGCTTCCACTTGAAGCTTGCCGAGATACACGACGTGTACATGGTGGTAAGTGGGGAGAGCGTGTGTGAAGAAGTACACCCCTACAGGGTAAACATGATCTATTCGAATAGTCGTGTTCGCGGTAAAGGACTTCTGGGTTGCCTGTACAGTTCATAGACAACTGAAAGTGGATACTCTAAAATGTGCAAGATAAGCGTGAGTGTTATGGATGGCATTCTCGTAGGGAGACGGGAGCGGATCCATAGTGGTGTATTGATATGGTGAATATGTGGACTCGCGTGCACCACCTCAAAAGAGTTATCCGCAGTCGTAGTACAGGATAGCCACTGAGTCAAAGCTGGCTTGTTGCAGTTAAACTCCACCACCCCTTTGTTGATACTGATGCATATGTACTTAGTTCTGATGTAAGTCTTGCTGGGTACATTTGTACTCACGTTTGCTTAATTTATGTTTTTGCAGAGAGAGACTGTGACGCCCCCAATTCAGTCGTACACTAATCATACATGCAAACGTGTATGATCCCGATCAGGGACTCACGGGAAGATATCACAACACAACTCTACAAATTAAATAAGTCATACAAGCATCATATTACAAGCCAGGGGCCTCGAGGGCTCGAATACAAGATCTCGATCTTGGACGAGTCAGCGGAGGCAATAATATCTGAGTACAGACATAAGTAAACAAGTTTGCCTTAAGAAGGCTAGCACAAACTGGGATACAGATCGAAAGAGGCGCAGGCCTCTTGCCTGGGATCCTCCTAAACTACTCCTGGTCGTCGTCAGCGGGCTGCACGTAGTAGTAGGCACCTCCAGTGTAGTAGAAGTCGTCGTCGACGGTGGCGTCTAGCTCCTGGACTCCATCGTCTGGTCGCAGCAATCGGGTATAGGAAGGGGGAAAAGGGGGAGCAAAGCAACCATGAGTACTCAGCCAAAGTACTCGCAAGCAAGGAGCTACAGTACATATGTATGCATTGGTATCAAATGGAAAAGGGGTAACATATGTGGACTGAACTGCTGAATGCCGGAATAAGAGGGGGATAGCTAGTCCTGTCGAAGACTACGCTTTTGGTAACCTCCATCTTGCAGCAGAAGAAGAGAGTAGATGGTAAGTTCACCAAGTAACATCGCATAGCATAATCCTAACCGATGATCCTCCCCTTGTCGCCCTGTGAGAGAGCGATCACCGGTTGTATCTGGCACTTGGAAGGGTGTGTTTTATTAAGTATTCGGTTCTAGTTGTCATAAGGTCAAGGTACAACTCCAAGTCATCCTTTTACCGAAGATCATGGCTATTCGAATACATTAACTTCCCTGGAGGGGTGCACCACATTTCCCAACACGCTCGATCCCCTTTGTCCTGGGTCATGCCCAGCCTCGGAAGATCAACACGTCGCAGCCCTACCTAGGCACAACAAAGAGGTCAGCACGTCGGTCTAAATCCTATGGCGCAGGGGTCTGGGCCCATCACCCATTGCACACCTGCACGTTGCGAGGGCCGCCGGAAGCAGACCTAGCCCCCTTAATACAAGAGCAGGCTTACAGTCCAATTCGGCGAGCGCCGCTCAGTCACTAACGTCACGAAGGCTTCGGCGGATACCACGACGTCGAGTGCCCATAACTGTTCCCGCGTAGCTGGTTAGTGCATATAGGCCAATCTCCAGACTCAAATCAAATACCCAGATCTCGTTCAGTGTGTTATTTTGAAATAACCACGGACCCGACCAGGGCCAGGCCTACCTCTCTCCTAGGCGGTCTCAACCTGCCCTGTCGCCCCGCCACAAAGTAACAGTCAGGGACCATTGGGAACCCAGGCCCACCTCTACCGGGATGGAGCCACCTGCGCCTTTAGCCCCCAACAATGAAATCACTTGCGGGTACTCAACGAGTTGACCCGACTTTAGTCACCACCTATATAGTATGTATATATGTATGTATATACCTGTGACCACCTCCCGAGTGATCACGACCCGATAGTATAGCATGGTAGACGGACTAGAATGTAGGGCCACTGATGAAGTACTAGCAACCTATACTAAGCATGTAGGATTGCAGGTAAGGTATCAACAGTTGTGGCAACAATGACAGGCTATGCAACAGAATAGGATTAACGGAAAGCAGTAACATGCAACACTACTCTAATGCAAGCAGTAGAGAAGATAGGCGATATCTGGTGATCAGGGGGGGGGGCTTGCCTGGTTGCTTTGGCAACAAAGAGGGGTCGTCAACACCGTAGTCGTACTGGGTAGCAGCGGCGTCGGTCTTGGTGTCTAGCGAGAGAAGAGGGGGAAGAAACAATAAATATTAAGCAAATACATGCATAGCGATGCATGACATGACAAGTATCGGTGCTAAGGGTGCCCGAACGCAGTATGAGGTGGTGCCGGTGAAGGGGGGAAACATCTGGGAAAATATCCCTGATGGTTCACGTTTTCGGACAAATAAATCAGAGGGGGATAGTTGCGTGTTCACTATGCTAGGGATACATGGCGAATGAACGAGATGCGTCTCCGGATTTGTCTTGTCGTTTTGAGCAACTTTCATCTACAAAGTTTTTCCATCCGAGCTATGGTTTATTTTATATTGATTTTAAAAGATTTAAATCATTTTTAGAATTTATTTAATTTATTTAATTCAACATTATCCAGAATAGTGTTTGCTGACGTCAGCATGACCTCGACAGTCAAAAGGGTTGACTGGTCAACCTGACCAGTGGGTCCCACTGGTCAGTGACACATTTTAGTTACCATTTATAATTAAACTAAGCAGGATTAATTAGGGGTGGGCCCCACTGTCATTGACTACTTAATTAACTAATTAACTAATCAGGTTAATTAGGTAACTAATGTGTAATTAATTAATCAGTTGTTTAGTTTAATTAATCAAAATTAATTAAGTGAATTAATTCTTTATTTATTTATTTATTTATTTTTTATTTTTATTTATTTTTTAAATACGTTCTGGGCGGGGCCCCCTTGTCATTGGCCCCTGGGGGCCTTAGCAGGCGCTGGGTTTACGGGCGAGGCAACCCGAGCTAGTGGTGGGGTGCCGGCGTCGGCAGAGCAGAGACCGACGGCGTGTGGCCGTGGGGCAGCAGCAGCCACGTGCGTCGCCGGTGAGCTGGGCCAAGGCGTGGCCAAGAGGGAGGCAGAGCGGTACGGCGGCGACGCGGGATAGGGGCGCGGGCGACTCGGTAGGGCGCGGTGTGCAAAGGAAGTGAGGCGCACGCGAGTGGCGCGGGTGGCGCTGCCGTGCGGGGTGGACGGCAGCAAAGCGGCAAGCAGGGGCCGTGGCAGGAGAGCCCGAGGGCGCGGAGCATGCGACGCACGAGGTCACCGCGGGTGGCGGCGCGAGCCGCGATGCGGGCGCACGAGGCCGGCGGCAGTGAGCGGAGCCGGAGCAGGGGGCATGGGCGTGGGCATGTCCAGGGTCGTGCGAGCGTGGGCGGGGGCGATGGAGGTCGTGGCGAGCACGACAGGGGGCGCGCGTGGGTATGGGGACGGTGGGCGAGGCCTGGCGAGGTCGGGCAGGAGAGCAGGCGGGCATGAGCGCTCACGCACGGCAGAGGTCGACGGGAGCAGTAGCAGCAGATGCAGGGGAGGCGCGGCTTGGGCGTTGCCGGAGTGAGGCAAGCGCCGTGCGGGCGCGACGGGAAGGTCAGGGGTGCGAGAAGGAGAGGCCCGGGCTCACGTCGGGTGTAGGTTCGGGGCAGCGAGGCGCGGGGGATGTCGGAGACGAGGCGGTGCAGGGGACGAGGAGACAAGGGCGTCCGGCGAGGTGGTCGTCGGTGCCTAAGGCAGCGGGGCGCTGAGGTCGGAGCCGGGTCGCATCGAGCGAGGGCGAAGGGATCGGGCTCCTCCCGATCCAGATCCAGAGCGAGGGGGAAAGTGGTGGTCGGGGAGATTAGGGTTTGGGTCCGGGGGGAAATATGGGGAGTGGGTGGGCATTGGCCTAGTTGGGCAGGCCAGCTGGGCCGAAGCCCAGTGGGAGGGGTTTTTTCTTTTCCTCTTATACTTTTCTGTTTTATTTAATTTTCGTTTATTTTCTTTACTGTTTTAGCTAATTGATTGGGCAACAAATGAGTTTTGTAAAACATGAGAGTTGGCCCACAAATCCCAGCACAATATATCCTACCACCAAAAACTAGTTTGGGGTAAATATCATTTCATATTTATTTTGTATAAATAAAAGGTTTTTTAAATAATGTTTTCAATCATCATTTCAGGTTGTTTAAGTCACTTATTAACTTTCAATAATGTTGTTTACAATTTTATCATAGCCTCTGATTTATCTATTATTTATTGAACATTTTAGTTTTAATATTTGAAAACTTTTATTGTTTGCTTGATTTTAAATTTTGAACTTGAAATGGTTTCGAACTAATGCGAGATTAGCAACAATAACCGAGGCGACGTGGCATCATTAACGTGGGATTACTGTAGCTTAATTACCCGGGCATCACAATTCTCCTCCACTACAAGAAATCTCGTCCCGAGATTTAAGAGATGGAGAAGGCGGAATTGTCTGGTTACGAAATTCTAACGAATCTTCTCAGTCTTGGTTGCTCTTCTCGAAGAGGTCGATCCATTACATTGATGTCTCCATTCCTCTATTTTGGGCCATCATGATGAAGTCGTCATCTTTTCTTCGGAAGTTTCCTCGTACTTACGAAAAGGTTAAGGGGTATCTTCGGAAGGACTGAGTGCTACAAAGTTGCTTATCGGGTAGATAACATCAGGGAAGGTGGCGGAAAGTAACTCTTGAATTGAAACTTAAGAAATTGCCGAGAGCAAGGTAAGGAGATACCCTGAGAAGTTTCGAGCGGGTAGGCAATCGTTCGATGCCTAAACAAAGTGTGAAAGGGGGGCCAGAGCAACGAGAATAAGTATTGCGTCTGATACCGGAATTGATGATCTCATCGGAAGGTGGCTCGTGAATTACATATGAGGCCACGCGCGAGGAATAGCTTTGGGAACCGGGGGTGTACAAGAGAGTCAGGTTTCGATCCTGGGGCCTGTGGGTTATGGTCCCACCATGTGGGTTGAAAGCAGGAAAGCGCTATCAGGTGCACGGTCAAGATAGCAAGGTATGTAAGAGGATAGCCTGTCATTTATGTTGGCAACAACATTGGTACCAAGGGTGAGAGACGAAGAGAACCATTTCCCTGCTCGTTGAAACGAGGTGCACCAATAGACAAGGTTCTCGTCCATCAGTGGTTACCGGAATGTCATCATGAATAGTAACAGGGTCTTCCTGACAGAATTGTACACCGAGGTGTTTACATAAGCAGGAGAATATTACTGCTTAGATCATATAGATCACAAGAAACGTTAAACCAACCAATGGAAAGAAAAATATGATTATCAGATTAAACAGAACAATGGAAAGGAAAATGTGTTTAAACACATATTTCAAGGGTATACCCTTCCCAAGGACAAGCAGAGTACGATATCCATGACAGGATATATCATAGAAAACCCTTTAGGAAAAGGGAGAGAAATTTGATGACATTACCCATACAACGGTGTTTGGATGATTAATAAAGAATTTTTAGCATTGTTCTTCAAATGCTCTTATTGAAAATTGGAGTACCACAGTCATGCTTCGAGGTAGCATTGGCACGGTCTTCAAGCAAAGGTCAGACTTTGGATACAAAGGATCCATTGGAAACAACTTATAGAATAAGTCTTACAATTTCCTCATGGAACAATGGATAACCTTGCTGAAAATAAATCTATAACAATAGGGCCTCCGGCCAGGTGTGCTAGGCATGACATTACCTTGCTGGGTCATATAAATACCAAGGTTATAACTCTTGGAAATATGTTCCAACCATCATATCTGACTGAGATTCAGATCTGATTGGTGTCAAGATACCTCAGACTCGGGACGCCTGAGAAGAGAAGGTGCAACACAAATCAATGAGATAACATTGTAAGATTCTTGGGAAATGAACTATGGAAGCGACTTCCAAAACAAGAGTTCACCATTAAACCAAGGACAGGATGAGGAGGTGGCTGATGATCTCAGCGACAATTCATTGGGATTTCCAAAGATGGATTTCCACAATTATGTGAACAAGGAGATAACATCTGTCGGATCAAATGATATAATGAGGTATGCTCGAGGAAAACATACACAATTAAACATTGGTTGAAAAGTGCACCCGAAATATGGGTTGGGTTGCATGACCAACATCGAAATGGCGATTTAGCAACCACCACATTAAATTGGAATTATTGTCCATTAACTTTAAAGCAATAGGGTTGCTAGAGATGTTAAATTCTCAGAACATAGTTCACTCAACACGGGTACCATGAAAAGAATGGTGATGGCAAGAAGCATCATTGTATCAAGAATTTCTTTAGAGGTGGTGAAACTCTCACAACATCCTTGACAAAAAGGCAGTAATACTTCAAGGTAGATCATAATATGAGCTGGATAGCAAGGAACTCAAGGTATAACACAGAACACAAACAAGTTTGTGTTGGAGGGAAGGCAATAAGGTGGCCGATGATAACACCAATCATCGAGGGGCAAGGATGGTATTTCTCATCAAGAATTTAATTGATATCCTCGAAGAGCTCGAAAGGCTGATGATGACCACGACACATTTGTCGAGAGATTTCATGAAGATGTAATCAACCGGTGATGACATCAAGTCAAAGGAATGATGAAGCGAAAGGTTATTGGAACCATGGGTAGGACACAAACTCGAAATCAAGTTTGTTGTTCCAGGAGAAATGATATGACAAGGAAGATGGATGTAAGCTTAGCTCATCATCGAAAATTTTGCTACGGGGAGAAGGGCCAGGTAGCACAGTTGAAATTTCACACGATAATGATATAGCCGATCAGGCTTGGGATGACATGAAGGATTAATAAACTCATAAGCAACGAAAATTATTTAGAGTTATTGAATCGGAGTGCGGACTCGATTCACTATTTGGTTTTCTTGGTTGAAGACAACCCAGAACCCGTGGGAATTCTGAAATAGGTGAGAAGCAAAACTAGATGAAGACTCATAAGTAGTTATGTAGTTTGGTGATATTCTCGAGATAACGGAGGTGAAACTCGGAGGTAGATCGGAATAGAACTGATTTGTATCGTAGACTTGCGATAGCAGATACTTTAATCTTGTCAAAATAGACGAGGCAATGGAGTGGTTTCCTTTCAGATATATTGAATAACATTAGCATGGTTGGAACAATGATTGCAAAAGGCCAGATCCCAGATATAAGATGAACTTATACCAAGGGAATAATTAATTTAAGAGAAGCTTTAATGGTCAGATCTGCATCGTTTCCATGGGCATGAACACAAGTTCAAGGTCGACTCCCACTTCTCCAATGCATGACCATTCATTCACTTCTCGTCCTCGAAGAAGTTGTAAGGTAGAAACTTATCTGGTAAAACACCAGAAGGGTATGACTTGTGAAAACCTTCGGGTTCATACGATTTTTAGGGAAGGTATAGGTTCAACCCATCAGGACATCTTAGAAACATATACATCAAGCTTCAAGAGTAAATGTCACCAGCTCGAAAAGCAGAGCATGGTTGGCCAAATTAGAGAATAGGATTTACCGATGGCCTTATGTATCAAGGAAAGAACTCCAGGTTTTGAGAATATGCAAGAACGGTCAGATAATAATCCACCAAAGGATCTAGCGGACCGCAAAGGATATAATGTGAGTAACGGTACTCAGCCAGAAGAAGAGACAATGCAAAGGCATGGGATTATAGAAACAACAGACTAATTCAAAGCTCACATGCAGATGAATTATGATCTCCATATCAAGGGATCAGAAGCAAATGCTCTGATGAAGGATGGGTAAGTTGGGCAAGCTTAGGGGTACAATCGATGGCAATTTGATTGGTCGAGATCCAGCTCATGTTTAAAATGACGCCTGAGCTAGAAGGATGAATTCTAGGATCTGATTGAGGATTGCTGGCATTCACAACATATTGAATCAACTGACTCAAGATGATAGTGATAAAGGATACCAATAAGATTACTAGACTTATGGGATTAACCATAATGTAGGCAAGCAAGAATTTCAAGAGCAATATGCTGCTGAGGATTTTCAGATGTTCGAATGGTATTTCAAAGATTTTTAAAAAAACACCTGAATAACTGGGGATGAACGAATCCCCGGTAAGTGTGAGAAATTATCCGTAGGGGTATTCATGTTGCAAAGAACAACATGGTATTAAGATCAAAGGATTCTCGGGACAACAGAGAGTATTTCGGGGCATCTTGCAATAACAAGAGCAATGGGGGATGTTTGTATTTATGGCAAGTGCCTGTAGTTTTCCATAGAGGTTTATCGATGGATGGAAATTGCAAAAGCGATGGCACAAAGTCTCGAGAGAACATCATAGAGTACCTTTGGAATCCTTCGATGCACCAAGCAATCATCTGGAATGAGGGAATCTCCGGGAGGAAGTAATTACAAGAACCTAGAGTTAGAGTTAGCAAAATCATTTAACCCGAATAGAAGAGAGTTCAGAGTCACAGAGTAAGGATCGAGGAGTAAAAGATCCTAATACCACCCAGATGGCGACGTGGGCCCGTAAGGCACACAGCCATGTTAGTAAAAAGTTTTGTAATGTCTAGACTCGACTTCGACCAAGGAGTGTGGAAGGGGGATTCCTACAAGTAGTCGGCTCTGATACCAACTTGTGACGCCCCCAATTCAATTGTACACTAATCATACACGCAAACGTGTACGATCAAGATCAGGGACTCACGAGAAGATATCACAACACAACTCTACAAATAAAATAAGTCATACAAGCATCATATTACAAGCCAGGAGCCTCGAGGGCTCGAATACAAGAGCTCGATCTTAGACGAGTCAGCGGAAGCAACAATATCTAAGTATAGACATAAGTAAACAAGTTTGCCTTAAGAAGGCTAGCACAAACTAGGATACAGATCAAAAGAGGCGAATGCCTCCTGCCTAGGATCCTCCCAAACTACTCCTGGTCGTTGTCAGCGGGCTGCACGTAGTAGTAGGCACCTCCAGTGTAGTAGGAGTCGTCGTCGACGGTGGCGTCTACCTCCTGGACTCCACCGTCTGGTCGCACCAATCGGGTATAGGAAGGGGGAATGGGGGAGCAAACCAACCGTGAGTACTCATCCATAGTACTTGCAAGCAAGGAGCTACACTACATATGTATGCATTGGTATCAAATGGAAAAGGGGTAACATATGTGGACTAAACTGCAGAATGCCGGAATAAGAGGGGGATAGCTAGTCCTATCAAAGAGTATGCTTCTGGTAACCTCCATCTTGCAGCAGAAGAAGAGAGTAGATCGTAAGTTCACCAAGTAACATCGCATAGCATAATCCTAACCGATGATCCTCCCCTCGTTGCCCTATGAGAGAGCGATCACCGGTTGTATTTGGCACTTGGAAGGGTGTGTTTTATTAAGTATCCGGTTCTAGTTGTCATAAGGTCAAGGTACAACTCCAAGTCGTCCTGTTACCGAAGATCACGGCTATTCGAATAGATTAACTTCCTTGGAGGGGTGCACCACATTTCCCAACACGCTCGATCCCCTTTGTCTGGACACACTTTCCTGGGTCATGCCCGGCCTCAGAAGATCAACACGTCGCAGCCCTACCTAGGCACAACAGAGAGGTCAGCACGCCGGTCTAAATCCTATGGCGCAGGGGTCTGGGCCCATCGCCCATTGCACACCTGCACGTTGTGAGGGCGGCCGGAAGCAGACCTAGCCCCCTTAATACAAGAGCAGGCTTACGGTCCAATCCGACGCGCGCCGCTCAGTCGCAGACGTCACGAAGGCTTCGGCTGATACCACGACGTCGAGTGCCCATAACTGTTCCCGCGTAATTGGTTAGTTCTTATAGGCCAATGGCCAGACTCAGATCAAATACCCAGATCTCGTTAAGAGTGTTATTTTGAAATAACCACGGACGCCGACCAGGGCCAGGCCCACCTCTCTCCTAGGCGGTCTCAACCTGCCCTGTCGCTCCGCCACAAAGTAACAGCCATGGACCATCAGGAACCCAGGCCCACCTCTACCGGGATGGAGCCACCTGCCCCTTCAGCCCCCAATATTGGAATCACTTGTGGGTACTCAACGAGCCGACCCGACTTTAGTCACCACCTGCATAGTATGTATATATGTATGTATATACCCGTGACCACCTCCCGAGTGATCACGGCCCGATAGTACAGCATGGCAGACGGACTAGAATGTAGGGCCACTGATGAAGTACTAGCAACCTATACTAAGCATGTAGGATTGCAGGTAAGGTATCAACAGCCGTAGAAACAATGACATGCTATGCAACAGAATAGGATTAACGGAAAACAATAACATGCTACACTACTCTAATGCAAGCAGTATAGCAGAATAGGCGATATCTGGTGATCAAGGGGGGCTTGCCTAGTTGCTCTGGCAAGAAAGAGGGGTCGTCAACACCGGAGTCGTACTGGGTACCAGCGGCGTCGGTCTCGATGTCTATCGAGAGAAGAGGGGGAAGAAACAATAAATATTAAGAAAACAGATGCATAGCGATGCATGACATGACAAGTATCGGTGCTAGGGGTGCCCTAACGCGGTATGAGGTGGTACCGGTGAAAGGCGGAAACATCCGGGAAAATATCACCGGTGTTTCGCGTTTCTGGACAAATGAATCAGAGGGGGAAAGTAGCGTGTTCGCTATGCTAGGGATGCGTGGTGGACGAACGGGCTGCGTATCCGGATTCGTCTCGTCGTTCTGAGCAACTTTCATGTACAAAGTTTTTCCATCCGAGCTATGGTTTATTTTATATTGATTTTAAAAGATTTAAATTATTTTTAGAATTTATTTAATTTATTTAATTCAACATTATCTAGACTAGTGTTTGCTGACGTCATCATGATGTCAGCATGACGTCAGCAGTCAACAGGGTTGACTAGTCAACCTGACAAGTGGGTCCCACTTGTGAGTGACAAATTTTAGTTACCCATTTATAATTATACTAAGCAGGATTAATTAGGGGTGGGCCCCACTGTCATTGACTACTTAATTAAAATTAACTAATCATGTCAATTAGGTAACTAATGTGTAATTAGTTTAATTAGTTGTTTAGTTTAATTAATCAAAATTAATTAAGTTAATTAATTCTTTAATTATTTAGTTCTTTAATTAATTAATTGTTTTTATTTTTATTTATTTATATCTTTATTTTGTTTTTATTTTTTTAAATATGTTCTGGGAGGGGCCCCCTTGTCATTGGCCACTAGGGACCTTAGCGGGCGCTGGGTTTACGGGCGAGGCAACCCGAGCCAGTGGCGGGGTGCCGGCGTGGCGTCGGCGGAGCAGAGAGCGATAACGCGCGGCCGCGGGGCAGCAGCAGCCACGGGCGTCGCCGGTGAGCTAGGCCGAGGCGTGGCCAAGGGGGAGGTAGAGCGGTACGGCGGTGACGCAGAATAGGGGCGCGGGCGACTCGGCGGGGCGCGGTGTGCAGAGGAAGTGAGGCGCGCGTGAGTCGCGCGGGTGGCACTGCCGTGCGGGGTGGACGGCAGCGAAGCGGCGAGTAGGGGCCGTGGCAGGAGAGCCCGAGGGCGCGGAGCATGCGACGCACGAGGCCACCGCGGGTGGCGGCACGAGCCGCGGGTCGGGCGCACGAGGCCGGCGGTAGTGAGCGGAGCCAGGGCGGGGGGGGGGGGCACGAGCACGTCCAGGGTCATGCGCGCGCGGGGGGGGGGGGGAATGGAGGTCGTGGCGAGCGCGACAGGAGGCGCGCGCGGGCGTGGGGACAGCGGGTGAGGCCTGGCGAGGTCAGGCTGGAGAGTAGGCGGGCGCGAGCGCTCGCGCACGGCACAGGCCGGCGGGAGCAGTAGCAGCAGATGCAGGGGAGGCGCGGCCTGGGCGTTGCTGGAGCGAGGCAAGCGTCGTGCGGGCGTGGTGGGAAGGTCAGGGGCGCGAGAAGGAGAGGCCGGGGCTCATGTCGAGTGTAGGGTTCAGGGCAACGGGGCGCGGGGGATGTCGGAGGCAAGGAGACATAGGGGACGAGGAGACGAGGGCGTCCGTGAGGTGGTCGTCGGTGACGAAGGCAGCGGGGCGCTGAGGTCGGAGCCGGGTCGCATCGAGCGAGGGCGAAGGGATCGGGCTCCTCTAGATCCAGATCCAGAGCGAGGGGGGAAGTGGTGGTCGGGGAGATTGGGTTTGGGTTCGGGGGGAAATATGGGGGGTGGGGTGGGCCTTGGCCCAGTTGGGCAGGCTAGCTGGGCCGAAGCCCAGTGGGAGGGGGTTTCTCTTTTCCTCTTTTATTTTCTGTTTTATTTACTTTTCGTTTATTTTCTTTTCTGTTTTAGCTAATTGTTTGGGCAACAAATGAGCTTTGTAAAACATGAGAGTTGGCCCACAAATAACAGCACAATATATCCTACCACCAAAAACTAGTTTGGGGTAAATATCATTTCATATTTATTTTGTATTAATAAAAGGTTATTTAAATAATGTTTTAAATCATCGTTTGAGGTTGTTTAAGTCACTTATTAACTTTCAATAATGTTGTTTACAATTTTATCATAGCCTCTGATTTATCTACTATTTATTGAACATTTTTGTTTTAATATGAGTCAATTACACTTGTGGTGCTAAAACTTGGCGTAAACAGTCACTTTAGTGCTAGAACTTGCGGCATACATTAAAATGGTGCAAAAACTTGGCTTGAGCGTGCAAATACGGTGCAAATCTCGTTTGTATACTCCGGCGAAGCTGGCGAGGCATGACAACATGGCATAGGGCCCGCTGTTAGTGACTATATGGTGAAGATTGGGCGTGTGGTGTTCTCTTTAAAAAAACCTCAATTTTTTTATTTTTTCTCACGTAAAGCCCCCTGTGAGGTGTACAACAACTGCATGTATGGCATTGGGTGGTCCCACCTGTCAGCCCACATCACAAATTTTATTAAAACAACATAAAAACATTAAAGCTTGCACAATTTTATATACAACATGAATATTTTATTAAAAGAACTTGTACATTTTTGAACTGATATGATAATTTTTAAATACACATATTTCCTAAAATTACTTTTATATTTTATTTAATATGAAAAAACTTTTTAATTATACAATTAATTCGTAATTTAATTTCATTGATTTTTAAAAATTAATAGATGAGCAATGTTTTAGTCTAATATATTTATTTATATGTATATTATTTATAATTACAATTTACATTTCTTTACAACTTTCGGAAAGTGAAAAAAAAACATAAACTGTAGCCCAGGAGCACGTTCTGTTATAGACATAGTCTGTAGCAATTATATTTACACATGTGAGTACATAGTTGGAGTGGCACGCCCCCCTAATTGTTTTAGTTGGGTAGCCGGCTTGAAACACCGTGCGCGTAACCCTTTTTATGATTAAGATTCTTTAGTTATATAACTTAATTCAAATATATAAAACGTATGCCCCTATGTCGTGATGTGAGCTCTTGACTGATGGTTAGCTGCGCGTTATGTTTAGACTGAGGTTACTGGTACAAATCCCTCGGCTGCATATTTTTCATTCTAATAAAATTTGTGATGTTTTGCTGACAAGTGGGACCCACCGGATGCAATACACCTGACAGGGGCCTTTTTGTGAGAAAAAAATTAATAAAAAACCGAGATTTTTTGGAAGTCACTGACAGCGGGCCCTATGCCACGCTGTCATGCCTTGTCAGCATCGCAGCCCTATGCAAACGAGATTTGCACCGTATTTGCACGTTCGAGCCAAGTTTTTGCACCACTTTAATGTATGCTGCAAGTTCTAGCACTAAAGTGACCGTTTGCGACAAGTTCTAGCACCACCGGTGTAATTGAATCTTTTAATATTTGAAAACTTTTATTGTTTGCTTGATTTTAAATTTTGAATTTGAAATGGTTTCGAACTAATGCGAGATTAGCAACAATAACCGAGGTGACATGGCATCGTTAACGTGGGATTACTGTAGCTTAATTATCCGGGCGTCACAGAGACTTCAGTCTCACTAGTAGTTCCGCGTGGACTTCAACGTTTAGCTTGTTACCTCAGTTACGATCTTGTGCCCTCGGCAGGATCTTGTTGATTGTCAGGCTTCTCAGCCTTTTTCATTTGTAGTTGTCTGTACTCAGACAAGTAAATCTTCCGCATGTACTTGTTGTTTGTATGCTCTGTATGTTGGGTCATGAGACCCATGTTTGTAATACTTGGCTCCTTGGAGCCTAATGAATAAATACTTTGAGTTGTAGAGTTTTGTTGTGATGCCATGTTGTATTTGCACATATCGAGGATATTGTGTGTATGATTTGAAATGCTTGGTATGTGTGGGATCCAACAACCTAGGTGCCTATCCTTGGTAGCCTCTCTTATGGGGAAATGTAGTCTAGTGCTTCCACTGAGCCATGGTAGTCTGCTACAGCCCGGTTTACCAGAGTCCTGTTAGCCCAGTTGCTACTGCTCCGGAACACTTAGACTGGCCGTCATGTGTCCTTCTTCAATCATGTGTCTGTCCCTTCGGGGAAATGTCACGCGGTGTCTTTCGGCGTCCTGTTAGCCTACTACAGCCCGGAATCCCGGAGTCCTGCTAGCCCAGGTGGTACAGCCCGAAATCACTCACTGATGACCGACACGTTCATCGCTGGGTCATGTATGCCTCTCCCTATAAGTTAGTGCCACTTTGGGTTCACGACTAGTCATGTCGGCCCGGGTTCTCTGTCATATGGATGCTAGCGACACTATCATATACGTGAGCCAAAAGGCGCAAACGGTCCCGGGCCAGGTAAGGTGGCATCCGTGGGAATACCGTGCGTGAGGCCACAAAGTGATATGATGTGTTACATGCTAGATCGATGTGGCTTATGATCGGGGTCCTGATAGCTTTGGTATCAGAGCCTGGCTACCTGTAGGATTACCAAGCCAAACTGGTCAAAGTTGAGTCTAGAAATGCTTTAGTTATGTGTAAGGGAATTGATTGTGGAAAGGGACGTAAGGCTCTTTTTACTCCTTTACCTTATGCCCTTCTGATCTTGGTCATCCTCTCCTTTCCTACATGGGTTAAGGACTAGGATCTCATCTCTCTATCAGGTTCATGTGTTATTAACCCGTAGAATCTAGGATTGTTGGTTTCAGGCCTCAGTGCAGTTTCTACTACTTTTAGTATGTTGTTAGTTGAACCAGAACCTTGATATGATGTTGTTAAGTGACTATGCAATCCTTGTGAATGTCTCAAATCTTTTTCTGAGCATTTACAGCCGTTATGTTGTCCGAGTCATCCCAGGTTGTAAATAGTCTGATGCATTTGCAAATTCCTTCTTTCCATTCCTGATGTCCCTTTGGGCCAGTTCAACCACACTAATCGGTGAGTTGAGGTACTGTATTGCCTCGACATATATGTTGGAGCTATTATTATGACCCTAGATGTTTTAGGGAGTCACTTAGTAACCTAGCAATGCTTTGTATCATCAGTATGATGATTCTGGCCATTATTCTCGAAAGCATCTCGTGATGCTACTTAGTAGTAGGAATTCTACTCCTGGGATTTTTTGAGCCCAAAATTTACCCTACTTACTTCATGTGGATAGTGTTTGCTAGTTCCTTTCGGATATTAGTAACCTTTGCGATACTCCTCAAGGTCCGTGGTAAATCCTTCTTCCAATACCATGAACTACTTATGGCTGAAGTCCCTTGTTGAACCAAAACATCACAATAAGAGTGCTCTTGATGAGTTCTCCATTCTGCATTTGAATCTGCCAGTCCTACCTTTTTGCATGGATTATTTGGAAGAAATATGTTGAACTTGTTTGACATACTAAATCTATGCATCTGCAACTTAGAAAACCATATGTTCCTTTGAGTTGTCTCTCTTTAGTTGTTATCCGACTCTCGTCTATCAATTGATAGTCAGGAGTAGATGTGCATTCATGTTCATCGTTACCTTTTACTCTTGAGGTCCGTCGAGCCATTCTATTCCGGAATGACTAGGAGAAACAAACTCCAGCACCTCATCCATATCTAGGATTGGGTCAAAGCAGTTGTGCTCCACAGATCAAAATGCCAGTCCAGCTTTTGTTCTGGTCTACCTCGGAGTATTACCCTCTTTATGTCAAGAACGTCATGAGAATTGCACCACCTCTTATGAATTCCCGATTTAGTGATACTTCTCGCCATCATTATTCATCCCTTCGTTCCCGTGTTGTTGCAACCGGAATGCTGATAAGTGAACTATGATGTGTGAAATCTATACTCCTAGCAACTTTGTTGCTTGGAGTTAAATGGACAAAAATCACATTCTTAGTGTGTTGATTATTGAATCATCACCCTAAAAAAATTGATCGTGCTACCTAGCCCTTATTTCTCGTGCACTTTTCGACCAATGGGTTAGGATAGTGAAAATCCTTGCTTATTTGATCATATCGTCTTGCCCTGAAAAGCAAGATTGTTCTCGAGCTTAGTAACATATCGGTGGTTAGTGATTTTCCGGATATCTTCATGGAAGTATCACCAGGTTGTTCCCTGGCCGTTATGTTGAGTTCGTGATCGTGTTGGTTTCCTCTAAACCACCCATTCTCCAAGATTCTGTGTTGGATACCCTGAACTATTTGGTTGAGCTAAACAACAACCTGGAGAGTTGGAAGATGAAAGCTTGTCCCACTTAGTTCATTTTAAAGGGATATCTTTGCGATTGTGTGTGTGTTGAAGAAAGATGATATCCTAATTGATTGATCCTCATGATCAGTTGCGGGTGTTATTGTCCTATCCAATCTTTGATTTGAGCATGGGCTATCGTCAAATCAAATCAGAACCAACGATGTTCATAATGTTGTCTTACTCGTGGATGTTTCCTCGAGCATACACCATTATATCTTTCGGGTCTGACCAATGCTATCACCTTGTTCACATAATTATGGAATTCCATTTTATTTTGGAAATCCGAATGAATTGTTGTTGAGCCCATCAGCAATATTTTTATCTTCTCCATGATTTATGATGAACATCCAGCTAGTGTTGGAAACTTGTGTAATCATTTTCTTCGTGTCCCGTTCATGAAGTATATGTTTGGATGAAAGAAGATACTTCCTCTAATTCACGTGCACTTGGTGTAAGTTGTTGTCGTGACTTTGAGAAAGTTTGTTTTGCTTCCTCTGGAATCATCCCAAGTTAGTCATGTATGCACGAAGTATTCTATGGTTTGATAGGTTTGGCCACCTCCATTCCATACGTAATTCCTAGCATACCAAGCCACTGATTGATTTGTTCAAGATAAAGGAGTCTGTTCTAAGGTTAGTACTTTAGACTTCTGCGCAGAGACTTTGATATCATTAATGATGGTTCCCTACTAGAACTCGGTAGTATTTTGTTGTAAGACTACCATGTGATCATGCTTGTCTGGGACAATGTGTTCACATGGGTGTAGCAGAACCAGCTCATGTTTTGGGGCTTGCTATCATAGTTCATTTCCCGAGAATCTCGCAACATCATCTCGTCGATTTGTGTTGCAAACTTTCATTTTTCTCTCTAGACTTGATGAGTCTGGAATATCCTGACACCAACCAAATCTGAATCTCAGGTAGATATGATGGTTGGAACGTGTCCCAAGAACTATAAGATTGGTTTCTACATAACCCGGTAAAGTGGATGTCGTGGCCAACACACCCAGCCGGAAGACCTATTATTGTAGTATCTTGATTGAGGAAGTTGGCCACCTCCCCATAAGGATCTCATAGGGTATACTCCAGAAGTTGCTCCTTATGGATTCTTATGTTCCCGAAGTCCGACCTTTTACTTGATGTCCTAGATACCAAACCATATCAATCAATGGGTTACGCTAGCACATCAAGGAGAACATTAGAAGCAGAGTGCTAAATGTCTCTTGGTCGATCATCCAGATTCTGTTTCCTTGGCCTCGTTAAGGTGAAATCTGAGAAGGTGTTAGTTTCCTTTGCATCTGCATCGTCCATCACCATTCATCATGGTAGTATGTTGTGTTGCCAGGATCCTTGACACGGATATTGGTAAAACCTTGATGAATATGGAAATGCTCAAGTTCTTGAGAGCACACACAAGCACTAGGTTTTATCATTGGCATTAATTGGGATTTGCTACCAGTTTCCTCGGTTATGTTATAACCTTTTCAAACAGTGGACTCACTCTGTACTATTGGGGTTTTCCCTAGTTACTAGAATCATTCCCAGCATTTGCATTTTATTCCCATCTTGCACCGCCGTTGTGCCATCCTACCACGGGTTCCATCCATTTCCGACGATAAGTAGAAATCATCCATTGCGTTGTCTTCAACAAGGTAGTCCACATCATCCATCCTAGTCAGAGTATGTCATTTCTTCGAACCCTCCGAAACGATCAATTGTGATTTTCCTTAGGCTGGTATGAAGAGTTTCAATCATCTAGATATCAAAAGTAATTCGTTTTGCCACTTAAGGGAATAATTCTACGAGTCACCTCCCCCGAGGTGTCCTGTTATGGAATCATGGCACTTATCTCCTCGCTACTTTGACCCCATTCACCATCTTCTCAAGCGTGGAATTGTTGCCTACCAAATTGAACCCCGTCATTTGTTCTTCCATCCCTTCCGAGGTGTGTTTGAATGTCTCCGCTCGAGAGATGTTGCTATGTCTCATTCCGTGAGTTGATCCTGAGTTGTTCGATCTTCGAGAAGATCGATCCTTCTAGAGTTTCCTTTTCCTCTCGTTGCCATGTTGACTGGAGTTCTTAGAGCAAGACGACAAGACAAAGATGGTGATTGAATCAACGCCTTTATGAAGTGCAAGCTGGATCGTGAAGATTATGTTAGTTTGTGTTCCCCCTTCATCTTACCCTACGCTTGAATCTCGGGACAAGATTCTTGTTTAGTGGGGGTGAGTTGCCACAGCCCTAGCTTAGTCTTGCCTATCATTGCATAATCTCCATGCATCATGTTTAAATTTTGTTAAACTTGAAATGGAGATGTTCAAACCCTAGCACCAAATAGAATTCAACCAGTCTCAATTTGAAATCATTTCAATGAACCCAAAATGCCCTTCTGAAAATTTCATCATTTTTGAATTGGTCTAGAACCTCTTCCAAAAATGGTGCATATTTTTCTAGGACACTTTGGATTTTTGAATTAATTCATAAGTATTTGAACTTGGACATTTAAATCTTATAAATATTTTTTAATGTCCAAATAATCCTAAAAGTAATTTAGGGCTATTGGGAAATATTTCAAAGGTGCCCAAAATTATTTTTAGGATTTTACCAAGTGGTTTAGTATTTTTACTAAATCAAAAACAACAGCAGAAAATAGAAAAACATAAATAAGAGAGAGAGATAATACATGTGTTACCTGCGGCCCAACTACTGTGCAGCCACCTGGCCTAGCACTGCTGGCCCAGCCCACCACGGGCTCCCGTGTCTTCTTCCTCCTCTGCCAGGAGGACAAACAGGTGCGTGGCGAGCGCCGACGCTGCCCTGGCCACCTCCTGCTTCCTCGGCCCCTCCTAGCGACGCCAAGACGACGCCCCGCTCCCCTATAGATCTTTCCCCCTTGCAGTGCGCTCTATCCTCTCCCCTAGTGCTCCCTCTCTTGCACCGCCGAGCGCCACCATCACCAACGTCGCCGTCCGCCGCGGCCATAGTCAACCCCTCGCCCCTTTGTCGTGCCCACGAGCTCCGCACCGTCATCCTGCGTCATCTCCATCAGCCACGCTTCGCCGGATTCCCTATGAAGCCGCCTTTGCCCTCGTCTTCAACTCTGGGCACCAGAGATCGCCACGGCCGCCAGTCGACTCTAGAACCTCCACCAAGCCGCCAAGCCCTCCGTCCGACGCGATGTGAGCTCATGATCCGTTTTCCCCTTTCAGAGTTGTCCCTCACGTCCTACAGTCGTCACCCTGCGAGCAGCGAGCTCCGGCCATCGCCATGGCCGGCAAGCCTCGCTCTCCCAAGCTCTTCCGATCGCTCCAGTAGCACCCATGTGCTCGCAGGTTCCCCAGGAAGCCATGTAACCCTTTGGTTAGTCCCCCTGTGCACCACAGCGTCGGCTATGTCATGCCCGTGGCTCGGCCGCCCCCAAAGCTCGTCGCCGGCTATGCTCCCGGTCTCCCCGCACCCCCCTGACGTATCCCCTGGATGCGCATGATCGCTAGCTGCCCTAGGGCCAAGAAGCGCCCCTAGACGATGCCTGTAGCACCGTCCCGAACAGACGCCGTCGCACTAGATGGTCGCCAGCGGTCAAGTTCCGACCGGCTGACGTGGCCCTGTAATTAGGGCCTAATCCACCCACTAATTGCCCACCACAGTCGCTGACAGCTGGGCCCCACTGGTTTAATTAACCTACTAACAAAATTAGTTAGACTTAATTTGATTCCAATGGACCCACACGTCAACATTGACTCTGTTGACGTGGCGTTTGACCGGACCCATCTGTCTGTGACACGACCCAACACCGAGACACTGACATGCGGGTCCCATTGGTCAATTTGACTTGATCGACCCTTGTTGACTTGCTGACATCACACTGATGTCATGCTCACACAATAAATCATTTACTAGATTTTGTTTATTTCTAAATAACCAGAAAAATCCAAAAAATGACTTTAACTTCAAAAAATCATAAAAAATCAACCGTACATCAGAATGAAATAATTTATATATGGAAAATGATCAGAAAAATATGAAGGATCTGTTTATGCCATATTCATGCATATTTGAGCAAGTTAGCACCACTGTTTAGGACAAACTATGTGAATGGAATTTGAATATTAACTTATGTAGTTCGAATTTGAACCTAGGGTTCAAACCAACTTCATCTAATATGGTTGCTAGTTGCATTAGCTCAATCAACATCATATTGCCATGTCACATTCATGCATCATATTGTTGCATTGCAATGATTGTGTTTCCTCTCTGTTGCCGGTAATTTTCCCCCTTCAGTAGATGTTGTTCTGGCGATGAGTTTGATGACACTGCTGAAGAGATATACTATCTTCGGAAGTGCCAGGCAAGCAGAACCCCCTTGTTCATTCCGATACAATCCCACTCTCTCGCTTCTGCTCTCTTTTACTGCATTAGGACAACAACGATTCAATTGTTACATGTTGCGGTAGTTAAACCCCTTTCCTCTGCATGACCTATCATTGCCACAGTAAATAGATGAAACCCACTAGTATGAGTAGGAGTTGTTTGAGCCCTGATGTGCCTACTCATTCATGCTTGTTTGTCATGCCTACTACTACTTAGAGTTGTGTCAGGTCTGATTGATCGGGGATGAATTGGAAAGTTGTGAACATGTCCTACTATTGAGAGCTAAGTGCGTGAACACGATTTGGTAAAGGTACTAGTGGGAGGCCATGTAGGAGTACATGTTGGGTTGTCTCATTGAAATCGTCCTTAGGAACCGAGTTCCGTGTTTGTGATTTATGAACAGGTACTACCACGTGTTGGGCCCAAAACCACTGGACCCACTCGACTTATTAACCGCCTTGATCTCTGTCTAGGAGTTGCAACTAGTTTCTAGTGTTTGTAGGATATGTGTTGGAGGTCGTGCATAGCGCTGACCCTTGGGGTGGGATATGATACGGTAGATACACCATGGCACGGTGTACCGGGCGCCCGTTTGTTGTCTCGGGAACCCTGCACACATCGTTTGGTGCTGTGAATGAAACCCCTACCGGATCCCCTCCCAGATGGAACCCGAACAGGCGATAAACCTGGACTAGAGACTTGTGTGGTTAGTCAAGTCGTAGCCAACTCCCTCGCCAAGATTCCGCTTGAAGGTTGCCGAGATACACGATGCGTACATGGTGGTAAGTGGCGAGAGCGTGTGTGAAGAAGTACACCCCTGTAGGGTAAACAAGATCTATTAGAATAGCCATGTCTTCGGTAAAGGACTTCTGGGTTGCCTGTACAGTTCATAGACAAGTGAAAGTGGATACTCTAAGATGCGCAAGATAAGCGTGAGTGCTATGGATGGCGTTCTCGTAGGGAGATGGGAGCGGATCCATAGTGGTGTATTGATATGGTGAATATGTGGACTCGTGTGCGCCACCTCAAAAGAGTTATTCGCAGTCGTAGTACAGGATAGGCACTGAGTCCAAGCTGGCTTGCTGCAGTTAAACTCCACCATCCCTTTGTTGATATTGATGCATATGTAGTTAGTTCTGATGTAAGTCTTGCTGGGTATATTTGTAGTCACGTTTGCTTAATTTATGTTTTTGTAGAGAGACTTCAGTCTCACTAGTAGTTCCGCATGGACTTCGACGTTTAGCTTGTTACCTCAGCTACGATCTTGTGCCCTCGTCGGGATCTTGTAGATAGTCAGGCTTCGCAGCCTTTTTCATTTGTAGTTGTCTATACTCAGACAAGTTAAGCTTCCGCATGTGCTTGTTGCTTGTATGCTCTGTATATGGGGTCATGATACCCATGTTTTTAATACTTGGCTCCTCGGAGCCTAATGAATAAATACTTTGAGTTGTAGAGTTTTGTTGTGATGCCATGTTGTATTTGCACATATCGAGCATATTGTGTGTATGATTTGAAATGCTTGGTATGTGTGGGATCCGACAACCTAGTTGTCTATCCTTGGTAGCCTCTCTTATGAGGAAAAGTAGTCTAGTGCCTCCACTGAGCCATGGTACTCTGCTACTGCCCGGTTTAGGGGAGTCTTGTTAGCCTAGTTGCTACTGCTCCGGAACACTTAGACTGGCCGGCATGTGTCCTTCTTCGATGTTGTGTCTGTCCCTTCGGGGAAATGTCATGCAGTGTCTTTCGGAGTCCTGTTAGCCTGCTACAGCCCGGAATCCTAGAGTCCTGCTAGCCCAGTTGCTACAGCCCAAAATCACTCGCTGATGACTGACACATTCATCGTTAGGTCATGTATGCATGTCCCTATAAGTTAGTGCCACTTTGGATTCACGACTAGTCATGTCGGCCCAGGTTCTCTGTCATATGGATGCTAGCGACACATCATACACATGAGCCAAAAGGCGCAAACGGTCCCGGGCTAGGTAAGGTGGCACCCATGGGAATACCGTGCGTGACGCCGCAAAGCGATATGATGTGTTACATGCTAGATCGATGTGGCTTAGGATCGGGGTCCTAACACAATCTCATGTACTGAATAAGAAAGGAATAAAGAGTTGGCTTACAATCGGCACTTCACACAAATAACATGTTAAACATACATCATCCAGAGTACAATTAAGGCCTGACTACGGAACCAAAATAAAAGAAGACAACCCCAAATGCTAGATCCCCGATCGTTCCCAACTGTGCTCCATTACTGATCAACCGGAAATGAAACATAACAACGACCAAGATCTTCAACGAGCTCCCACTTGAGTTGGGTTGCGTCACCTGCACTTGTATCATCGGCACCTGCAACTGTTTGGAAGTATCCGTGAGTCACGAGGACTCAGCAATCTCACACTCGCGAGATCAAGACTATTTAAGCTTATGGGTAGGATAGGGTAATGAGGTGGAGCTGCAGCAAGCACTAAGCATAGATGGTGGCTAACATACACAAATAAGAGCGAGAAGAGAAGCAACGCAACAGTCGTGAAGCTAGAAGTGATCAAGAAGTGATCCTAAAACTTCTTACGTTCAAGCATAAAACATGAACCGTGTTCACTTCCCGGACTCCACCGAAAATACACCGTCATGGCTACACACGCGGTTGATGCATTTTAATTAAGTCAAGTGTCAAGTTCTGTACAACTGAATATTAACAAATTCCCATCTGCCACATAACCACAGGCATGGCTCTCGAAAGTTTATACCCTGCAGGGGTGTCCCAACTTAGCCCATCACAAGCTCTCACAGTCAACAAAGGATATTCCTTCTCCCGAGAAGACCCGATCAGTCTCGGAATCCAAGTTACAAGACATTTTGACAACGGTAAAACAAGACCGGCAAAGCTGCCCGATGTGCCAACAAATCCTGATAGGAGCTACACATATCTAGTTCTCAGGGCACACCGGATAGGTCAAGCTACGAGTAAAACCAGCCCTCAAGTTGCCCCGAGGTGGCCCCGCAGGATGCTCGGTTCGGACCAACACTTAGAGAAGCGCTGTCCCGGGGGATTAAAATAAAGATGACCCTCAGGCTCCGGAAACCCAAGGGAAAAAGGCTTAGGATGTTAGGCAAATGTAAAACCAAGGTTGGGCCTTGCTGGAGGAGTTTTATTCAAAGCGAACTGTCAAGGGGTTCCCATAACACCCAACCGCGTAAGGAACACAAAATCAAGGAACATAACATCGGTATGACGGAAACTAGGGTGGCAAGCCTTCCACCCTTTAGCAACTATATAGATGCATTAATTAAAATAAGAGATATTGTGATATCCCAACATATCCATGTTCCAACATGGAACAAACTTCAGCTTCACCAGCAACTAACAACGCTATAAGAGGGGCTGAGCAAAGCGGTAACTTAGCCAAACAACAGTTTGCTAGGAAAGGTATTTTTCTACCCCATTTACATATAAAGTTTATTAAATTCGGAGCTACGGTTAATTAGTTATGAATTAAATCATTTTAACATGTCAATATGGCAAAACAATGCAAACAACAAGTTTAATTTTTTTTAACATGGATGAAAGTTGCAAATTATTAATCTACACAAAATTCTAAGCATTTTAAATATATAGTTTGTTTAATTCTGATACATGGTTTGTGAAATATTAATGCATGAACAATAAGGGGTTTTCTGTAAACCTGTAGTCTCCGGATAATTAGCAAATTCGTTCGCGAAAAAAAAACAGGCATCGACCGAATTGGAGCTACAGGCTGAAACATGACATGGGTGCTGGGGGTTGCCTCACATAATGGGCCTTGGCCCGGTCAGTGAAGTGCAGCAGGCCGGCTGGAGAGCTGGGCCTCGCGCTGGACGGGGCCCATGTGTGGTTGAAGGCAGGGCTCGAGTGGGCGAGGTCAATGCTCGTTCAAGGATGCAGCAGAAGACGACGACGGCGGGGACGCAGTCAATGGAGGGGACACAGGGACTCCAGCGAGCGGCGGGATGGAGCAGAAGGGCGGATCCGACGGGCGACGCGGCGGGGAGGTGGACGGAGGAGGCGGGCCGGGGGCCCTTGGGCAGTGCCGCGGGGAGGTCGTCCATGGCGTCTGCCTCCCGTGAAGGTTAGAGAGAGAGATAGTGAGACAAGAGGGAGAAGGAGAGGAAAAAGGGAATGGCGAGGGGAGCAGAGGGGCGGCCTGGTAGTCAAGGTCGTCGGAGGGCGAGGTCGCTGGCAGCAGGTCGAGCTCCTGCTCGAGGAAGGAGGCGCGCGAGGTGGTGCTTCGGCACGGCAGTTCAAGGCGGCGGGGTCGACGTGCTCGGGAACGAGGGCGCCATGGGAGGAGTTCAGGTCGGAGGCGTTCATGGCGTTCCCTAATTCAGCAAAAGAGAGAGAGAGCATGCTTAGTGGAGGGAGGAACCAGAGGAGGGGGAGAAAGGAACAATGAGGGGCCACGGCGAGTAGTTCCTGCTGGTGCTCGGCGTCGAGGTTTGCCGGGGCAGAGAAGGAGCTCCTCTCCTTTGGGCTTGAGCGAAGCAAGGAGGAAGAGGCATCGGGAGGGAGAAGAGCTTGGGTAGGGGTCTGTGTGGATGGATTGGATCTGGGTGTGGCTGGTGGTTGGCGCAGGGGGAATGAGAGGATCCCGAGGTGGGAGATGAGTGCGGCGGCGGCTGGGAGGATCCCTAGAAATTAGGGATTTGGCCTCGGGTTAGACTAAAATATATAGCGAGTGGTAAGGTTAGGGGTTACTCGGGCCCTCCGATCGCAATCGGACAGACAAGAAATAAATACGTAGGGAGTTCAAATAAGAAAACGGAGATGTTTTGTAGATGTTTGGGGGTGATCCGGACCCAGGGTAACGACGTCCCGCTTTCGGGTTCGGGGAAGTTTCGGACGCGCACGCGAGGGGGTCTGAGAGAGGTCGTCAAAGACAAGGGGGCCTAGGTGGGGCTAGTGGGCTGTGCAAAGAAGGCCTTGTAGGCTGAGAGGAGAGAAGAGAAATAGAGGCCCGACCACAGTTTTCGGAGACCGAAAACGTCCGACGTTAGACCGACTATATTGCCGCTATAGTTATCCGTTGGGGCGTTAGACGGACTCCGAATGCGATGAAACTTGACAGTCGGCCTATCTACACTATAATAAGACCGCACGCCAACTTTCATCCCATTTTGATAACATCTTCCGGCCACTTATAAAATAATATTTCTGACGTGCCGTGGGCGCGTGCAAGTGTGGTTGGGCTCAGAACGGACAATGGGGAGAACTGGGGAACCCGGACGGATGCAAGTTTTGAAAACATGATGATGCAATGCACATGATGACATGGCAAGATGTGACACACAAGCAAATGACATGGCAACGACAGCGAATACTGGAAGACACCTGGCGCGTCGGTCTCGGGGCGTCACAACACTCCACCACTACGGGAGGATCTCGTTCCGAGATCTAGGGATAGCACCGGAGGAAACGAAAGAGGAAGGGGAAGAGGTAAAACTTAGTTGCTTCTTGTACAAAGGAATGAAACCAATGAACCTTGAGAGCTTAAACAGTTTCGAGAAAGGAATACAACAGAGATGAACGAAGTTGAAAACACTCCGTGAGAAAAGAGGAACAAGGGACATTGTGAAAAACCTTGAGGTTAAGTGCCAAGATAGATATTGAAACCACTTTGGTTAAAACAAGATAGAGAAAGAATAGGAATAGTATAATTTGGGCAGCACTCCGAGTGTAAAAGGAAGTAATTGAACATGAACTTGACAAGATGAGAGGATACTTGATGAAATCAACAACACACTGCCTCCGGAACAATTGAAAGAATGGCACAAGGGGTAAGAAAGATCTCAGACAGCACTCCGTTTGAGAAGGGAGGCAAAACTTGATAAGATGAGAGACCTTGAATGGAGGACACGACATTCCGGTTGAATGGATAAGCAAAGGAAAGAACATGATCTTAGACAAAAATGGGACGATGGATCGAAGTGAGCAACATCACAATGTCTCCGGAAGAAAGAATAGGAGATACATCATTGGAATAACCGAATGGAGAAGAAAATGCCAGCTTCTGCCACAACGGAGCTTGGAAAGCACCCTTCCAAGAAGGTTATACAGAGTTGTTGGAAAACCGACAACGAAACGAATAAGCTTGTAGTGGGCTTATGGAAAACTACTCAAAACTATGAGGTGAAATTCTGCCACTAACGGAAACAATAGATTGGATTGATATCAACAAGGAGACGAGAAACTTATTCCACTGGCAGGATAAATGAAGAACCTGGGTCATTTATGAGCACCATAAATAGCAAAATCCTTAGGGAAAGCTTTAGGTGAAATATAACACAATATAACTCCAACAAAGAGATTAATGGATTGCAAAGGATCTCTTGAACGAAAAGAAAATGATGGGTTTACATATCTCATCCGTGAGAACTTGTGAATCCTGAAACACGAAGGGAAATTGTCAAGAATGACATAACACCACCTCAAAAGATAAGGTAGAAAGAATTGCACTTAGGAATGCAGGAAGAATACTTGAACTCCTCAAAACAAAACATGTGTTGAACATCATGTTTATTTTAGAGTATAGCTTGGTGGAACTTAACTTCAAGAGAAATCTTGAAGAACAATTGAAGAATGAAAAGAATCCTTGATGAACCAGCATGTAACCTCCATGAAGAACTCCGAAATGATAACATAAAAGAATTGAAGGTTTGAAGCGAACAAGATTGAAGTCTTGCAATCATTAGATGGAGCTTTGCGATGATATAACCGAGAAAACATGGAACTCCGAAAAGAAAGATGAACAATTTAAACCGAGAATTTTGATGAACCTCCGGAATAAGGATTTGAAATTACTCGATTAAACAAGAATAAGAATTACATTATGCTTATCCTTCATCAATTAAATTGATGACACACAATGGATTTGGCATACTACTCATTCTCATTGGAAATGATTAAGGAGAGATATAGCGCAAACTTGAGAAAGGTCTTCAACCAACCACCGGTAGGATTGAAACAACGAATGAATTAATATGATAACCATGGAATAGAATCTTGAGCAAACCACCGTAAGAATTGAAAATGAAAGTAGCAAAGGCACAATTCACCGGGAAGAATTGGAAAACGAATGAAGATACTTGTTGGGATTTAGATACATGAGAGCAAAGAGATCATGAACCGATTAGAGGATATTTGAACGATGCACTGGTATGATTTGGAGAACGAGAGCTGAAAGCTGGAATGAATAATAGAAAGGTTGAACCAACGATGAAAAGAATTTGAAAGCGATATTGGAGAAGGCAATTGACTGCTGAAAATTCATTCTTATGTCAAACTTTGAAATGAATTTGAGAATAGCTCCGGGAAAAATTAGAAGAGTCAGGTAAGATCCTGGGAAAAGACCTGTGGGTTAGGGCCCACTCAAAAGATACACCGTTGAATGATTTAAAAGAGAGATTGCGCCGGTTGAGTTAAATGGCTTGAATGAGGTAACAACCACGATTAAGAATGGAAACACGGATCTTCCGAGATATCTTCAACACTCCAGAATAAATGAATAGCGAGAAGTGGATGATTAAGAGGTGCACCAGCATGAGAAGACATTTGAAACGAGGAAAGGACATGATCGACAAAGCTTGACTTGAATCCATCAGAGAAGAAAGAGAACGAATAATGATGAACTTGCGGCTCCGTTAGTATCTTTCTGAGAATCACCGGATAAGAACATTTATGGAAAATAATGGAGAGGCTTCCCATCAATAAAAAAATACTTGATTAAGAAATCTGAGTCCTTGAAGAAAAATGGTGGGAGGGCGGGAAAAACAAAGACAACTTGGGACGGATGAAACAAATAACGTTGAGAAGACTTTGACTTGACCTTGCGGATGTTGAAAATGATCGGATCCACTTGAAGAGAAACACGCCGGTTGAAAAGGATTGACATGACAATCTCGATTATCATGAAGGATTAGTATTCACATAGAAATATGATAACACCGTTTAGGAAGGTATGGAATCAACACTTGACATTGAAGCAACTCGAATACCATAACTTAAAAACAAAACAAAGGATTGGCTTACAGAATAAGACGAAAACAAACATATGATAGAACCCATATCGTATCATGTGTCTGTCAGAAAGGTATCCTAGGAGATACTTGAATTCCCACTTATAAACTCCCGAAACTTTCTGGTTATGCAATCAGGTGTTGGGGATACAGGGGAAGCATAATATCTCACCCAAACTAACAATCCCTACATCCAGCTGTATCCATCCTTCAACACATAACCAAGAAACCTTCGGAAATTGTGTACCTCAACCTTCGAAAAGCATATGTTATACGTGTTATGGCAATACTCCCGAACTCCCACCCCGGTACTGGGTGGCATCGAGGTTATCTCAACAACAACTGCATAAAAGAGATTTTCGATGTCAGCGAACTCAGGTATTCCAGAACTGCAACGATAAAATTGTGACGACAACACCTCGGAGCTCAACTCCCCAGGACACCGCCACAACCCCTAAATGTCAGGAGGCACCAAGAACAATGTTATCGTCACAAGACTACCGGAATGATTCCAAGATACCCGCGTGATCCTTAAAAAAATTCCGGGAAATTTTAGGAGAGGAGAGTTAAAACATCCACGTCAGGAGACCTCACTAGAGCAACGAAGGGGCTGAGGAGTAAAAAGAATCCTACTCTCTGATATATATAATCCTAAGAATCAAAACATTTTGTTCTAGACTCAACAACATCAGGGATTCGATCAAGCAGGGGGCTCCTAAGTCGGGGATGGCTCTGATTACCAACTTGTAACACCCACGATGCGGCTATATCTCCCACGTGTCGAGGCACGACTTAGAGGCATAACCGCATGGTGGTTTAGTCGCAAATGGGGTAATCTTTACACAATCCGATGTACTGAATAAGAAAGGGATAAAGAGTTGTCTTACAATCGCCACTTCACACAAATAACATGTTAAACATACATCATCCAGAGTACAATCAAGGCCCGACTACGGAACCAAAATAAAAGAATACAACCACAAATGCTAGATCCCCGATCATCCCAACTGGGCTCCATTACTGATCAACAGGAAGTGAAACATAACAATGACCAAGATCTTCATCAAGCTCCCACTTGAGCTGGGTCGCGTCACCTGCACTGGTATCATCGGCACCTGCAACTGTTTGGAAGTATCCGTGAGTCACGAGGACTCAGCAATCTCACACCCGCGAGATCAAGACTATTGAAGCTTATGGGTAGGATAGGGTAATGAGGTGGAGCTGCAGCAAGCACTAAGCATATATGGTGGCTAACATACGCAAATAAGAGCGAGAAGAGAAGAAATGCAACGGTCGCGAAGCTAGAAGTGATCAAGAAGTGATCCTGAAAGTACTTACGTTCAAGCATAACACAAGAACCGTGTTCACTTCCTGGACTCTCCCGAAAAGAGACCGTAACGGCTACACACGTGGTTGATGCATTTAAATTAAGTCAAGTGTCAAGTTCTCTACAACCGGATATTAACAAATTCCCATCTGCCACATAACCGCAGGCACGGCTCTCGAAAGTTTATACTCGGCAGGGTTGTCCCAACTTAGCCCATCACAAGCTCTCACGATCAGCGAAGGATATTCCTTCTCCCGGGAAGACCCGATCAGTCTTGGAATCCCGGTTACAAGACATTTCGACAATGGTAAAACAAGACCAGCAAAGCAGCCCGATGTGCCGACAAATCCCGATAGCAGCTGCACATATCTCGTTCTCAGGGCACACCGGATAGGTCAAGCTACGAGTAAAACTAGCCCTCAAGTTGCCCCAAGGTGGCCCTGCAGGATGCCCGGTTCGGACCAACACTTAGAGAAGCACTGGCCCGGGGGGTTAAAATAAAGATGACCCTCAGGCTCCGGAAACCCAAGGGAAAAAGGCTTAGGTTGTTAGGCAAATGTAAAACCAAGGTTGGGCCTTGCTGGAGGAGTTTTATTCAAAGCAAACTATCAAGGGGTTCCCATAACACCCAACCGCGTAAGGAATGCAAAATCAAGGAACATAACACCGGTATGACGGAAACTAGGGCGACAAGAGTGGAACAAACACCAGGCATAAGGCCGAGCCTTCCACCCTTTACCAAGTATATAGATGAATTAATTAAAATAAGAGATATTGTGATATCCCAACATATCCATGTTCCAGCATGGAACAAACTTCATCTTCACCTGCAACTAACAACGCTATAAGAGGGGCTGAGCAAAGTGGTAACTTAGCCAAACAACGGTTTGCTAGGAAAGGTGGGTTAGAGGCTTGACATGGCAATATGGGAGGCATGATATAACAGGTGGTAGGTAGCGCGACATAGCGATAGAGAGAACAACTATCAAGCAAAGATAGAAGTGATTTCGAGGGTATGGTCATCTTGCCTGAGATCCCGCAAGGAAGAAGAATGAGTCCATGAAGAAGACAAGCGGACGTAGTCGAACGAATCCTCACAACTGCGGAATGAAACCGAAACTAACGAGAGAAGCAACCCGGAAAGAAGCAAGCAACATAGTAAACAACCATCACATAAACATGGCATGATGCGCAACCAAGTATGATGCATGTCCGGTTTAAAGAGGCATGGCATGGCAAAGTGCACAAACAAAACTACAAGTTAAATGGAGCTCAATATGCAACGAGTTGCATATTGACGAAACACCATGTTCGATTATTTAGTTCTCTCCTGTTTAAGTACTCAACAATATTAAATGTTGGTTAGCATGGCAAGGGGTGAAGCATATGAAAACTACCTATCTAGGCAAGTTTAAATGAGGCTCGAACAACAAACAACAAGTCCGGAAAATCCCCATGTTCATATTTATGGATTTGGTACTATTCTGCCCTAAACCATATTTTTAGAGTTGTTAAACATGCAATATGAGTGCACCATGTTAAACTAGACATTTTTCTACCCCATTTACATATAAAGTTTATTAAATTCGAAGCTACGGTTAATTAGCTATGAATTAAATCATTTTAACATGGAAATATGGCAAAACAATGCAAACAGCAAGTTTAAACATTTTTAACATGGATGAAAGTTGCAAATTATTAATCTACACAAAATTCTAAGCATTTTACATATATAGTTTGTTTAATTCTGATGCATGGTTTGTGAAATATTGATGCATGAACAATAAGGGGTTTTCTATAAAACTGCAGAATCTGGATAATTAGCAAATTCGTTCGCGAAAAAATAGGCATCGGGCCAAATTGGAGCTACAGGACCAAACATGACATGGGTGCTGGGGGTTGCCTCACACAATGGACCTTGGCCCGCTTGGTGGACTGCAGCAGGCCGGCTGGAGCGCTGGGCCTCGCGAAGGACGCGACCCATGTGCGGTTGAAGGCAGGGCTCGAGCGGGCGAGGTCAACTCTCATTCAAGGACACAGCAGAAGACGGCGACGGCGGGGACGCAGTCAACGGCGGGGACACAGGGACTCCGGCGAGCGGCGGGATGGAGCAGAAGGGCGGATCCGGCGGGCGACGCGGCGGGGAGGTGGCCATGGGAGGCGGACTGGGGGCCCTTGGGTAGGGACGCGGGGAGGTCGTCCATGGCATCTGCCTCCTGTGAAGGTTACAGAGACAGATAGTGAGACAAGAGGGAGAAGGAGAGGAAAAAAGGAAGGTCGGAGGGGAGCAGAGGGGCGGCCTGGTAGTCTAGGTCGTCGAAGGGCGAGGTCGCCGGCAGCAGGTCGAGTTCCTGCTCGAGGAAGGAGGCGCGCGAGGTGATGCTTCGGCACGGGAGTTCGAGGCGGCAGGGTCTACGTGCTCGGGAACGAGGGCGCCATGGGAGGAGTTCAGGTCGGAGGCGTTCATGGCGTTCCCTGATTCAGCAAAAGAGAGAGTGCATGCTTAGTGAAGGGATGAACCAAAGGAGGGAGAGAAAGGAACAATGAGGGGCCACAACATGCAATTCCTGCTGGTGCTCGGCGTCGAGGTTCGCCAGGGCAGAGAAGGAGCTCCTCTCCTTTGGGCTTGAGCGAAGCAAGGAGGAAGAGGCATCGGGAGGGAGAAGAGCTCGGGCGCGGGGCTGCGTGGATGGACTGGATCTGGGTGTGTGGTGGTTCGCGCAGGGGGAATGAGAGGATCCCGATGTGGGAGACGAGTGCGGTGGTGGCAGCTAGGAGGATCCCTAGAAATTAGGGATTTGGTCTCGGGTTAGGCTAAAATATATAGCAAGTGGTAAGGTTAGGGGCTACTCGGGCCCTCTGATCGCAATCGGACGGACGAGAAATAAATAGGTAGGGAGTTCAAATAAGAAAACAGAGATGTTTTGTAGATGTTTGGGGATGATCTGGACCCAAGGTAACGATGGCCCGCTTTCAGGTTCGGGGAAGTTTCGGAAGCGCACGCGAGGGGGTCTGAGAGAGGTCGACAAAGACAAGCGGGCCTAGGTGGGGCTAGTGGGCTGCGCAAAGAAGGCCTTGTGGGCTAAGAGGAGATAAGAGAAAGAGAGGCCCTACCGCAGTTTTCGGAGACCGAAAACGTCCGATGTTAGACCAACTATATTGCCGCTATAGTTATCCGTTGGGGCGTCAAACGGACTCCGAATGCGACGAAACTTGACAGTCGGCCTATTTACACTATAATAAGCCACATGCCAACTTTCATCCCATTCCGAGAACATCTTCCAGCCACTTATAAAATAATATTTCGGATGTGCCGCGGGCGAGTGCAAGTGTGGTTGGGCTCATAACGGACAATGGGGAGAACTGGGGAACCCGGACGGATGCAAGTTTTGAAAACATGATGATGCAATGCACATGATGACATGGCAAGATGCGACATGCAAGCAAATGACATGGAAATGATAGTGAATTCTGGAAGACACCTGGCGCGTCGGTCTCGGGGCGTCACAACCCCCCCCCCCCCCGTGTTGATCTTCTAAACCCGCTCTTTCCACAACCCTGCGCCCGCCAACCGTAGAAGGGCTTACCTATGATCCCATAGGTGTCATTTCCACCGACATCTTTGGCGCGCCAGGTAGGAGGCGCAAGCTAGGAAAATCCGGTTTTGGAGTCAACTTACCAACTCCTTCGTTGTGATGGCTCGAGAAGAGAAGGCGACGTCAATCAACCACGCTCTGGTGCCGTCCACAACCGCAATGACCATCCGCTTGGCCGCAAAAATCTAACTCGCGCACAACCTTGAGCAATTCTTTTTAATATAAGGTTATTCTCCTCGAAAGATCTTGCTCTTCGTATGGAAAACCTGCATGCAATGGCACCCTTCCGCTATTGGCAACGCCCTTGTTTAGTTTCGAGTCCGCTCAATAGTTCAAGTGGCCGCGTTGAGAACGGCAAGGTGACGTGCCTGCTATTAGCAACGCCCTTGTTCTGTTTCGAGTCCGCTCAATAGTTCAAGCGGCCGCACTAAGAGCAGCAAGGTGGTTTGTCCGGTAGCAAGCGCCCCCCTGGCAGGCTATGGTACGTCTCCAACGTATCTATAATTTTTTATTGTTCCATGCTATTATATTATCTGTTTTGGATGTTAATGGGCTTTATTTTACACTTTTATATTATTTTTGGGACAAACCTATTAACTGGAGGCCTAGTCCAAATTGCTGTTTTTTTTGCTTATTTCAGTGTTTCGTAGAAAAAGAATATCAAACGGAGTCCAAACGGAATGAAACCTTCGGGAGCGTGATTTTTGGAACAAACGTGATCTAGAGGACTTGGAGTGGACATCAAGCAACCAACGAGGTGGCCATGAGGTAGGGGGCGCGCCTACCCCTCCTGGGCGCGCCCTCCCCCTCGTGGGCCCCTCATGGCTCAACCGACCTACTTCTTCCTCCTATATATACCTACGTACCCCGAAAACATCCAGGAGCACCACGAAACCCTATTTCCACCACCGCAACCTTCTGTAACCAAGAGATCCCATCTTGGGGCCTTTTTTGGAGCTCCACCGGAGGGGGCATTGATCATGGAGGGCCTCTACATCAACTCCATGGCCCCTCCGATGATGTGTGAGTAGTTTACCTCAGACCTTCGGGTCCATAGCTAGTAGCTATATGGCTTCTTCTCTCTCTTTGGATCTCAATACAAAGTTCTCCTCGATTCTCTTGGAGATCTATTCGATGTAATCTTCTTTTGCGGTGTGTTTGTCGAGATCCGATGAATTGTGGGTTTATGATCAAGATTATCTATGAACAATATTTGAATCTTCTCTGAATTCTTTTATGTATGATTGGTTATCTTTGCAAGTCTCTTCGAATTATCACTTTGGTTTGGACTACTAGATTGATCTTTCTTGCAATGGGAGAAGTCCTTAGATTTGGGTTCAATCTTGTGGTGCTCGATCCCAGTGACAGAAAGGGAAACGACACGTATTGTATTGTTGCCATCGAGGATAAAAAGATGGGGTTTATATCATATTGCATGACTTTATCCCTCTACATCATGTCATCTTGCTTAAAGCGTTACTCTGTTCTTATGAACTTAATACTCTAGATGCATGCTGGATAGTGGTCGATGTGTGGAGTAATAGTAGTAGATGCAGGCATGAGTCGGTCTACTTTTCACGGACGTGATGCCTATATACATGATCATACCTAGATATTCTCATAACTATGCTTAATTCTATCAATTGCTCGACAGTAATTTGTTCACCCACCGTAATACTTATGCTATCTTGAGAGAAGCCACTAGTGAAACCTATGGCCCCCGGGTCTATTTTCCATCATACAAGTTTCCAATCTATTTTATTCTGCAATCTTTACTTTCAATCTATATCATAAAAATACAAAAAATATTTATCTTATTATTATTATCTACATCAGATCTCACTCTTGCAAGTGGTCGTGAAGGGATTGACAACCCCTTTATCGCGTTGGTTGCGAGGTTCTTATTTGTTTGTATAGGTACGAGGTGACTCGCGCGTGGTCTCCTACTGGATTGATACCTTGGTTCTCAAAAACCGAGGGAAATACTTACGCTGCTTTGGTGCATCACCCTTTTCTCTTCAAGGGAAAACCAACGCATGCTCAAGAGGTAGCTGATACGTCCATTTTGCATCATGCTTTTATATCAATATTTATTGCATTATGGGCTGTTATTACACATTATGTCACAATACTTATGCCTATTCTCTCTTATTTTACAAGGTTTACATGAAGAGGGGGAATCTCGACAGCTGGAATTCTGGGCTAGAAAAGGAGCAAATATTAGAGACCTATTCTGCACATCTCCAAAAGTCCTGAAACTCCACGGGAGTTATTTTCAGAATATATAAAAAATACTGAGCGAACAAAGCACCAGAGGGGGGCCACCCACCATCCATGAGGGCGGGGGCACGCCCTACCCCCCTGGGCGCGCCCCCCTTCCTCGTGGGCCCCTTGGTGGCCCTCCGATGCCCATCTTTGGCTATATGGAGTCTTTCATCGAGGAAAAATCATAAGCAAGCTTTCAGGAAGAAACTCCGCCGCCATGAGGCGGAACCTTGGTGGAACCAGTCTAGGGCTCCGGCAGAGCTGTTCTGCCGGGGAAACTTCCCTCCGAGAGGGGGAAATCATCACCATCGTCATCACCAACGATCCTCTCATTGGGAGGGGGTCAATCTCCATCAACATCTTCACCAGCACCATCTCATCTCAAACCCTAGTTCATCTCTTGTATCCAATCTTTGTATCCAAACCTCAGACTGGTACCTGTGGGTTGCTAGTAGTGTTGATTACTCCTTGTAGTTGATGCTAGTTGGTTTACTTGGTGGAAGATCATATATTCAGATCCATTATGCATATTAATACCCCTCTGATTATGAACATGAATATGCTTTATGAGTAGTTACGTTTGTTCCTGAGGACATGGGAGAAGTCTTGCTATAAGTGGTCATGTGAATTTGGTATTCGTTCGATATTTTGATGAGATGTATGTTGTCATCCCTCTAGTGGTGTCATGTGGACATCGACTACATGACACTTCACCATTGTTTGGGCCTAGAGGGAGGCATTGGGAAGTAATAATTAGATCATGGGTTGCTAGAGTTACAGAAGCTTAAACCCTAGTTTATGCGTTGCTTCGTAAGGGGGCTGATTTGGATCCATATATTTCATGCTATGGTTAGGTTTACCTTAATACTTCTGTTGTAGTTGCGGGTGCTTGCAATGGGGGTTGATCATAAGTGGGATGCTTGTCCAAGTAAGGACAGTACCCAAGCACCGGTCCACCCACATATCAAATTATCAAAGTACCGAACGCGAATCATATGAACATGATGAAAACTAGCTTGATGATAATTCACATGTAACATCCCAAATTTTCAATTTGCAATGTTATACATTAGATCATCAATGCATATCATATATTATTTGCTTTTGGATTTTGATCCTAGAAATTCTACGCAACTCAAGGACCCACGGAGAGAGTTGGGGATTTCGTTATTTTCATATTTGAGTTTTCTCAAATTTTGAGAATAGGATCATTTGATTTTATTTATTTTATCATCAATTATTTCTATTACAAAATTATGAGAGAGGGAATAAAATGACTTTCCCAAAATAAAGAAATATTGAGGATTTAATAATAAAATCATATAAGATTTTGTTTCGGAGTTTTTCGTTATTTTATTTGAATTTAGGAAAAATGTGCTGTCGGGGGAAACTGATCCACGAACACCTATGGGGCCGGCGGGCCGAGCCCCTTTCGGTTCGGCGGGGGGCGGAGATCGCACGAAGAGCAGATTGAGGCGAAGCACACGAGCAGTTTTACCCAGCTTCGGAGCTCTCCGGAGAGATAACACTCCTACTGCTGCTTGTTTGATTATCTTGTGTTCTTGCTCCAGAGAGAGAGCGTAGTGTCCTTCTGGGTTCTGAACTAGTCGAACCTCGCGAACCTCCGGGCCTCGCGAACCTCCGGGCCTCACGAACCTCCGGGCCTCCCGAACCCCCTCTACGTTGCGCATGGGCCTCCTTTTATACGCTAAAGGGGTCACCGATAGGTGGCAACGCAGAGAAGGGCACAAATGTAAAAAGTGAGGTGGTTGGTACAGTTACTTGTACAGTGCACCCTACCTAACCCTGATGGCAGGGGACAAGGGCATTAAATGCCCGTCTGAGTCGCCCAAACAGTGCAGAAAAGGACCGTTAGGGGCGCCACCGTTCGCCACGATGGCGATCTTGTCAGCTTCGCATGCCACTGCGCACCGCTGGCTGCACAGCCTCCCGCCACGCGCGCCTGGAGAGGCCCCCAGAGCGACACGTTGGTGGATGCGATGGAGCGTGGGCACAGAGTGGCCGCCTGCCGCGGCAAGCGCCTTGCCGCTGTTGTTATCTTGTCGGGTCCGGAAGCTTGACGCTCACCGGGCCTCGAGGTACCTTGGTTGGTCTTCCCGGCAAGCTCCTCTTGCCGGGGCCTTGTTGCCTTGCCGGAGCGCGTGGCGCGTCGCGGCAAGTTCCTTGGAGTGCCTTGGTTGGCCTTCCCAGCAAGCTCCTCTTGCCGGGACCTTGTCTACTGAGCTTAAATACTTTGTTCTTGAATGGCTCCAAGGGAACCACGTAGGATCTTGGCGTTAGCCTGGCAAGCCTTGCCGCGGGGTGCTGCAACTGCCCGTGCACAAGTTCGGGGTACTAGGGTACCCCTATTCTAGTACACCGACAGGAGCCCCCGGGCCTGGGCCAGACACGGTGCCGAGCGCTGTTGGGGCAGGCCCAAGACAGGGCACGGGCACATGTGGACTGGGCCACGCCGAATCTCGCTCCGTATCCACCGCGCTCTCCCCTAACGGCACGCGTTGAATGCGGCGTCGTGGGAGAGATCGTGGGTGGTCCTTTATTTGGAAGGGCGAAACGTCCACCCCGTCCCTCTTTATAAGCAGAGGAAACAGGGGCAGTTCGTTCCCCCTCGCTGGTTGCTACTACTCCATCTTCACAAACCTCCGCCGCCCCCCTCCTTCTTCTCGAAGCTGAGAGAGCAGCGCTGCGCCCCCCATTGCCACCAGCATCACCAACGCCGTCGACCTCCCCCACCACCTCCGCCATGGCTCCGAAAGCCGACAAGGGAAAGGGCGTGAAGTCGGCCGAGGCGCAGCGGCTCGCGGCGCTGCGGAAGGAGCGGGCGACCTTCTCCCCCCAGCTCGGCGCGAAGGAGCTGAGGGAGTACTTCTACCTCTTTTGGGCGACGGAGACGCGGGCGCATCCGCGCACGAGGGTACTTCCAGCCGCTGCTTCGGAACTGGCTCCAAACGGGTACCCATTCTTCGCGCTGTTCTTCTATTGCGGGCTCTGCCCGCCCTTCTCGGAGTTCTTCTGCGATATCATGAACACCTACGGCTTCCGCCTCCTTGATTTCACCCCCAACGCCGTTCTGACCATGGCAGTTTTCGCACATTTGTGCGAAAACTTTGTCGGAGTCCACCCCAATGTTGCCCTTTTCCGCCACTTCTTCATACCTCGGGTAGAGAGAGGAGAGCCGCTTGCCGGAGGGATCGCCTGGATCTCGAGAGTCGGCAAGAAGGAGGCGTACTTGGAGGGTGAGCTCCGCAGCAAGTGGGAGGAGTGGAGAGCGGAGTGGTGCTGGATCGTCGAGGAGAATCCGCAGCCCTTCACCGCCGTGCGCCAAGCTCCAATAGTGCGCGGCAATGACTGGAGCAACGTGGCCCCGGAAGACGAGAGGCTGAAGATCGCCATTACTAGGATCCTTCGCCTCAGGCTTGCCGGGCTCACTGTAGGCGCTGTAGGCGCAGATTTCCTCCGCCGCCGCATCGCCCCCCTGCAGGAGAGGGGGAGGCCCGCCTGGGAATTCAAGAACTCGGCGGACATCATGAGGCTGCGGCCGGGCCTCAACTACAACTTCACCGTCATGGAGCTGGATGCAATGCTCCTGGAGTTGTTCAAACGCGATCCCCAGCACCCATTCACGCTGGCGAGGGGCGTCGTTCCATTGTGCAATAATTCTTCGCTTGACCGGATCCGCGCCATGATGCCGTTGTGCGATTCACACGGAATCGTTCCAACTTGGCAAGAGCCTGCGGATGACGTCGTGCAAGCGTTCTTCGACAACTTGGAAGAAGTGCCGGTCCGCGCTGACGAGCAGAAGAGCCTCACCCGTGACACCACCGACGAGGAGCTGCAGCGCATCGCCACTAGGGCGGAAGAGGTTGCGGCCGCAGCTGCCGCGGGCGCGTTCGGGTTCACTGTGGAGGAGGCGGAGGCGGCAGAGGCGGCAAACCTCGCCGAGCGCGCGGAGTTCATTGGCGAGGAAGAGCCTGCCGGCTCTGAAGCTGAGCCGAGCGAGGCCGGCGAGGAAGAGCCCGAGCCTTCAGAAAGCTTGCCGCAGGCGGAGCCCCCGGCCCCGCCAAGAAGGCGTCTTTGCAGGGCCGCGGACGTAGCGGGGCGGCAGCCGGGTCAACAGCCGCCGAGCCGTGCGACGCGCTCTACCGCGGCAAGCAATGTTGCCGCGGGAGCGCCTCACGCAGCAGCGGCAACTGGAGCGGGATCTTCCCGGGCCACCGCCCCCGCCCCCGCCAAGCGGGCAAGGGATCCTACTCCTCCGCCTCGCCGCACCGGAGGGGAGCTGGACTTCGATCTTTCCGCGCTCAGCTCCGACGAGGAGGAAGAAGAGTAAGTTTCTTTGGTGCTCTTGTAGTTCTTCAATCTTGCTGTTTTTATCTTGTATCTGACTTGCTTCAATCTGGACTCCTTTCTTTTCAGGACGCTGGCCAGAGAGCGGCGAAGAGGGCCAAGGCCGCGGTGATTGTCATCGAAGATGACCCCACCGTGTCAGCAGGGGGTGGGTCCGAGACCACCTTGACGGACCCGGCAACCACTCCTCAAAGCAGCCCCCAGCGCAGCCCCCAGCGTAAGTTCATAGTTAGCTTTCCGCTGTCAGGCGCGCATGAGTGCCTTTCCTTTGTTCTTGCTTGTTGATTTGTGTAGGAGCAGAGCAGCCATATCAGGAGCGCCCGGAAGCTGGTCCCGAAGTGCCATCTGCTTCGACTACGCCGCCAAGGGAGGAGTTCCCGGTAAGGGAGCGCTCTCCGGCAAGGGGCAGCACCGTCGATCCTGCGGCGGCCGAGACCGCAACTGCAGATCTTGGCACAGGAAATTCACTTGTCCAAAAACTTTCCCTTGGGTTCTTCTTCTTCTGATTTTCTTCTCTTGGATTTTTGATTGATTTTTCTCCCTTCTTCGTTCTTCAGACCCATCTGCTGCTGAGCCAATGGAGACAGAGGGCGCCGGCGAGGAAGGCGCACATGGCAGCACTGACGATGCCGCCGCCAACGAGGAAGGGGCCGGTGCTGATGAGACCGCCGGTGAGGAGGCCGCCAAGGCTGCCGCAGAAGCCAGCGAGGGGTCGGGCGATCGCACTGACGACCCTGAGGCTGCAGGAGCGCCAGGCGCTGCGCCGACCGCCGATCCCTCTGCCGCTGCTGCAGGGCCGGGCTCCGAGGAGCCCCAGCCCGGCGCCTACTTGAAGGCCGGCGACAATATCTTCATCAAGCTACCCTGGGCGTCGAGCTCCAGGGCGCCGGTCGAGGGGGAAACTTTCGATGAGGAAGTGCTCGCCTCCGCTGGACTGTCGTTGGTCGACGCGCCCAGCAGCAGCAGTGGCGATCCTGAGGAGGAGCAGCTGCTGCGGAAGCTGCTGTCACTCTACCGCGCCCGGCAAGCCAAGCTGGCTTCCTGGGAAGCGCTTGTCGCGAAGGCGGGAGTTGATATGGAGAAGCGCGCGGAGGAGCTCCGGGGCCACAATCAAGAAACTCTCCGGTCCCTGGCACAGGAGCGGGAGCGACTCGCCGAGGAGCGCACGGCCTTCCTTCTCGAGAAGGCCGAAGCTGAGGAGGAACAAAGGCTGGCCGCCGAGAAGCAGTCCGCGCGAGAAGGCGAATTGGTGCAGCGGAAAGCCATCCTCGACAGCTACGAGGAGGAGCTCGCCGAGCGCGAGCAAGCACTTGGCGGGGCGCTCAAGGAAGCAAAGGACGCTGCCGCAACCGCAGAGGCCGCCAAGAAAGAGCTGGAGGAGAAGGTGGCGCAGCTGGAGGCCAACATCGGGAAGAGCGGCGAGGAGCTTGCCGCGCTCAAGCATGAGCGTGAGAAGGATGCTGCCGCCCACGGTGAGCTGCAAGGTCTTCTCGCTGAGAGCTTACGCCGCCAAGGATTCCAATGCGGACCTGGAGTTGAAGCTGGCCACGCTGATGCAGACGCTGGAGGCCGCCAAGGAGCGGGAGAAGACCTTGTCGGAGAAGGTCAAAGCTGACAAGGCGCTGCTGGAGAGCATCGCAGTTACCCAGAACTCGTTCAGAGATACTGTGGAGCACTGGACCGAGGGTCTGGTGAATATTGCCGCATTCATCGACAGAAGTTGGCGCAGCTGGGGATGGAGGACTTTGGGTATCCCTCCGACGAGAATCTCCAACCCAGCGCCAAGCTCAGCTTGTTCTTCAATTGCGTGGCGACGGCAGTCCAGCGGCTCCGGGAGGGGATCCCAAAGTAGCTGGCCGACGAGTCGCGCAAAATCTGCGCCGAGGTTCTCCAGAAGGTGCTGATGAAGGTGGCCTTCCGCAATCCAGGCCTCAGCTTCACCAACGTCCTCAAGTCCTTGCCGCCAGACGCCGATCGGGACGCACTCAAGGCCCTTGTCGCACCCATTGTGGACAAGGTGAGCGAGATCAAGAGGGTTGAGGGCGATCGCGTAGACTAGGCCGCCCATTTCTTCTTTTCCCTTGTCGATGCTAATCATGTTATGAAAACAGTCTGTTAGAGCTGCGACAAGTTATCTTGTAATATAACTTTATTTCTGTTATCAATTGCTATGTTATTTCCTCTACTAGATTCCTTCCTTTGTATGTTTTTACCCTACGCTTCTAGGGAACTTGTCGGCGCAGGCACCCGAGCTGCGAGCGCTGAGTGCAGAACGTCAGCAGCCTGCTGGCGGCGCTGCTTCCGACAAGAAACCTTGTCGCGACTAGATGCAGCACACTTAAGTTGTTGAGCGGACTCGAAACAAAGTAAGGGCGCAACTAGCCACGAGTTGGTTCCTCCGCGCACAGGTTTTCCATACAAAGCAGGGTCGTTCGAGGAAGATAACTCAAAAATTTAAAAATTGATTGCTCAAACTTTGGCAACTTAGCTTTTTTGTCGTTTGCTTCCCGGCAAGGCAAAACTTTGTTTGAACGACGCCTGGTCCATACCACAATCTTCTCCTTCCCCCCCGGCAAACTTGTGTGCAATGGAACCTTCTTTTCCTTTGTTGAAAAGAAGAAAGAAGAGAAAATAATGATATGGAGCCCTTCGGCTCGTTATTGCTTACCGGATGTAGGTGTTGCACAAAGTGTCAGATAACGCATGCAAGAAAGAAACTAATGCATGAAATGGACAAGTTGTGCGGAGCACATGGGGTTTTACTTATGCACGGGATCTGCGCCCGGCTTTGTACAAAGGATTACATGCAACAGCGGCAAGACTTGTACAAAAGGTGGTTGCCGGAACGGGTTCCGGCAACCGCGCCCTACGGGAAAAACTTACGAAGATGTTCTATGTTCCAGGAGTTGCTCACCGGAAAGCTATCTTCGGTCTCAAGGTGGACAGCACCGGGCCTTGTGACTCGTTTTACCCGATAAGGGCCTTCCCACTTCGGCGTCAACTTGTTGGAATTCTTGGCGGGCTGAACGCGCCAAAGAACAAGGTCGCCTTCCTTGAAGCTTCTGGCTTTAACTTTGCGGCTATGGTAGCGGCGCAAAGCTTGCTGGTATCGAGCAGCTCGTACAGCAGCCTGAAGACGATCTTCCTCAAGGAGCAGCGCGTCGTCTTGTCGCAGCTGTTCTTGCTCAAGCTCATCATAAGCGAGCACTCGAGGCGATCCGTATACGAGTTCCGTGGGGAGAACTGCCTCTGCTCCATAGACTAGAGCGAAAGGCGTCTGGCCAGTGGCTCGATTTGGCGTCATTCTGATCGACCAAAGAACCACCGGCAGCTCCTCGATCCAGTTTCTTCTGCACTTGCGCAGCCTGTCGAAAGTTCTGGTCTTCAGCCCGCGCAGCACTTCAGCACTTGCCCTCTCTGCTTGACCGTTGCTTCTCGGATGAGCAACAGAAGCGAAGCAGACCTTGACGCCAAGGTCTTGGACGTACTGCATGAAGGTGCGGCTCGTGAATTGCGTGCCGTTGTCGGTGATGATCCTATTAGGGATCCCGAAACGACAAACAATTGACCTGAAGAACTTGACTGCTGACTGTGCTGTCACCTTCCTCACTGGCTGCACTTCCGGCCACTTTGTGAACTTGTCGATTGCGACGTACAAGTACTCAAAGCCCCCGACAGCTCGGGGGAAAGGGCCGAGGATATCGAGCCCCCAGACCGAAAATGGCCAGGATAAAGGGATCGTCTGGAGAGCTTGAGCTAGCTGGTGTATCTTTTTGGAATGGAACTGGCACACTTCACACTTGGTTACTTGTGCAGTTGCATCCTGGAGGGCTGTCGGCCAAAAGAAACCTTGCCGGAAAGCTTTGCCGGCAAGTGCTCTTGCGCCAATGTGGTGGCCACATATGCCTCCATGTATCTCTGCCAACAGCTTTTGTCCATCTTCCCGGCAAATACACTTCAATTTCACACCGTTGAGTCTTCTTCTGTACAGTATGCTATCGACAAACTGGTACATACTTGACTGTCGGGCTACTTTTTCTGCTTCTTTTTGCTCTTCGGGAAGTTCTCCTGTCCGAAGGAAATGGACAATCTGCTGTGCCCATGCTGGAGCTTGTGGCTCGACAACATGGACTAAAGGCACATCTGTTGCTGCGGGAACATCCGCTTCTACGACAAGGACTTGCGGCCCTGCCGGAGCTTGATGTTCCCCGGCAAGCTTGCCGGAGCAAAACTTGTCGGGAGCGTCTGCTTCAATGGAACAAACCATAAGGCTTGCCGGAGCAGACTGCCCCTCAGCATCCTTGGTGTTGATCTTGGGACTTTCTTGGCGGCGGCTTCGGGGAGCTCTGCCGGAAAGTAGTCACCAGAAACCAACTTCCTCTTCTTGCTTTGTCCAGTTGATGGTGTTACGGATGGTTGAGTCAACTTGAGCACAAAGATCCCTGGTTCCACAGGTAACCTTAGTGCGGCGCACTTTGACATGCCATCAGCAATGTCATTCTGAGATCTTGGGATATGCTCCATCTGTAGGCCGTCAAAGTGCTCTTCTAGCTTCCTCACTTCATCAACATATGCTTCCATCAATGGACTCTGGTAATTCTTGTTCACTTGGCGGACGACAAGCTGTGAGTCACCCCTGACAATGAGCTTCTTGATCCCAAGGTCTGTTGCGATTCTGAGACCGGCAAGCAATCCTTCATACTCTGCAGTATTGTTGGTTGCTTGCTCCTTGGGAAAGTGCATCTGGACTACGTACTTGAGGTGCTCTCCGGTGGGCGCGACAAGCAGCACGCCCGCACCGGCGCCTTGCAGCGAAAAGGCACCATCAAAGTACATCAACCACTCTTTGCTTGCCTCTTTGACGGGGATGCTCATCTCTGGAATTTCTTCATCTGGTGTTGGCGTCCATTCTGCTATGAACTCTGCCAATGCTTTGCTTTGGATAGTTGAAGTGCTCTCAAATTTGAGGCCAAAGCTTGACAGTTCCAGCGCCCACTCGACAATCCTACCTGTCGCTTCTGGATTTTGCAGTATCCTCTTCAGCGGAAAACGAGTGACGACTGTGATCTCATGTGCTTGGAAGTAATGGCGCAGCTTTCTCGAGGCCATGAGGAGGCCGAAAAGCAACTTCTACACACCAGAGTACCTTGATCTAGCCCCCTGTAGAAGGGAACTGACAAAGTAAACTGGACGCTGCACCATTCTCTTCTGCATCTTATCATGCTCCTGCGCAGATCCATCTTTGTCAGGACCAGAGCTTGTCAGTGAAGCCCCCTGCTTGTCGCTGGATGCATCTGCCGTGGTTGCTGGCTCATCATCCGCCTCCCTCTCCGCCACTAACGCAGCACTAACCACTTGATTGGTTGCTGCTATATACAGCAGCAACTTCTCTTGCGGCTTAGGTGCGACAAGTGTTGGAGTGGAGGACAGGTATCTCTTCAAGTCCTGCAGTGCAGCCTCCGTCTCCGGAGTCCATTTTATTGGACCTGCCTTTTTCAAAATTTTGAAAAATGGCAGGGCGCGCTCAGCAGATCTAGAGATAAACCTGCTGAGAGCAGCCACGCAACCAGCAAGCCTTCGTACATCCTTGACGTGCTTTGGTGCTTCGATCTGCTCAATGGCCTTCATCTTGTCGGGATTGGCTTCAATTCCTCGCTGAGGCACGAAGAACCCGAGAAGCTTGCCGGAAGGGACTCCAAACACGCACTTCTCGGGGTTAAGCTTGAGGTTGATCTTGCGCAGATTTGCAAATGTCTCGTCTAAATCTTGAATCAGGGTCGCCCTGTTCTTGCTTTTGACCACTATGTCATCCATGTAGGCTTCCACATTTCTGTGCATCTGCGGCTCAAAAGCGTGGTGGACTACCCTTGCAAATGTTGAACCAGCATTCTTCAAACCGAAAGGCATCCGTACGAAGCAGTACGTGCCACACGGGGTGATAAATGCGGTTTTCTCTTCATCCTCTTCTGCCATGAAGATCTGATGGTATCCTGAGTATGCATCAAGAAATGAAAGCAAATCACATCCGGCTGTGGAGTCAACAATCTGGTCAATGCGCGGTAAGGGAAATGGGTCTTTGGGACAAGCTTTATTAACATCAGTGAAGTCAATACAAAGCCTCCATTTCTCGTTAGCCTTGCGCACGACAACAGGATTGGCCAACCACATGGGATGGAGCACTCCTCTGACAAGGCCTGCTGCTTCCAACTTCTTGATTTCTTCTGCGATGAATTCTTGGCGCTCCACTGCCGTTTCCTGACTTTCTGCTTGACGGGCCGCGCATGAGGACAGACGGCAAGGTGGTGCTCAATTACTTTCCTGGGAACACCGGGGATATCAGACGGTTGCCACGCAAACACGTCGACATTCGCCCGCAGGAGAGCAACGAGCGCGCTTTCCTATTTGGGGTCCAGAGTGGTGCTGATGGTGAAGGTACCACCAGTGCCGTCCTCCTTGGCGGACACCTTCTTGGTCTCAGGTGGAGCTGTCATTGCCTTCTTACACTTGCCGGTGGAGCTCGATGGTGCGTCCTCGACGGTAGCGCAGCACTCTGAAGAGGTGCGCTCGCCGGAGTGGGCATCAAAGCTCTTGCCGAACTTGGTCTTCTTCTTCCCCCTGGGAGCTTCAGCGGCAAGTGTCTTGCGTTCTGCTGCGGCTGCTGCTTCCCGGTATATCTTGTCGGCCCAGATAAGAGCATCCTTCTTGTCGCCAGGGACAGAGATGACACTTATCGGGCCTGGCATTTTCAGTACGTTGTACGCATAGTGAGAGGCTGCCATGAACTTGGCAAGTGCCGGACGGCCAAGGATTCCATTGTAAGGTAATGGAAAGTCAGCAACGTCAAACGTGACCCTGTCAGTCCTGAAGTTCAGCTCGCTGCCAAATGTTACCGGCAACGTGATCTTTCCCTTCGGCTTGCTCCTTCCCGGGTTGATTCCTTGAAATGTACCGGTCTCTTCGAGCTCGCTGTCAGGGATCTGGAGTTTCTGGAGCACCGCGGAGGAGATCAGGTTCAAGCCGGCCCCGCCGTCAATTAGCATCTTAGTGACCTTGAGGTTGCGGATTGTTGGTGAAACCAACATCGGCAAGCACCCGACCGCAGTTATGCGATCGGGGTGGTCCTCAATATCAAAGATGATAGGCGTGCTGGACCATTTCAGAGGCTTGCGTGACTCGACGGGTGGTTCTGCTGCATTAACTTCCCGCACCCATTGCTTGAGCTGACGGTGCGAGGTATGCAGAGAAGCACCACCGTCAACGCATAGGACCTCTGTGGCTTTCTGGAACTCCTGCTCATCAGTCTCCTCATCATCCATGTTTTCATCGTCGTCATCATCTTCATCCTTGTCGCGGCCGCGAGGAGGTCTGTCTCCTTGCCGCTGCTTGGCCTTACCGCGGCGTCCTCCTCGGCCGGGACATTTCTTGCCGGATCCCCCAGCACCTTCCTGGGCCTTCTCCTTGTCGCGCCGCTCGTATTCAGCTTTCTGTTGCTCAACAAGCTGCTCGACTTTCTTGCAGCTCTGGAGATCATGGCCCTTGGTGCGGTGGATCTTGCAATACTGCTTGTTGGTGCCGTCATGCTTGTCGGCAACCGCCACCTCCACGTCAACCTCCTTGCCGGAGCCACCAGCTTTGGCTTTCTTGGCGCCACCACCGTTGCCAGACTGCTCAACAACTAGCAGCTCTTTGCCTTTCTTCTTCCTGTTGTTTCGCCGCCGGTTTTTCTTTGCCGGGGCAGCATCTTCACTGTCAGATCCTCCCGCTCCTACATTCTCTCCGGGGAGTCTCCTCCCTTCCTCAGCACGTGCACACTTGTCGGCCAGTGCATATAACTCACTGACGTCCCTGATCTTGCACATCGCCATTTCCTCCCGCATCCTGCGGTTTCGCACGTTCTGATGGAACGCGCTGATCACCGCGGCAGGGTGGACGTCTGGGATGTTGTGCTGCACACTGCTGAATCTCTGAATGTACTTGCGCAGGGGCTCTCCTTCCTTCTGGGCGAGCAGATGAAGATCACTCTCCTGGCCATGAGGCTTGTGTCCGCCTGTGAAGGCGCCGACAAACTGAAGGCACAGATCAGCCCAAGAGGATATGGAGTTGTCCGGCAAGTGCATGAGCCAGGATCTGACGTTGGGCTTGAGCACCAGCGGGAAGTAGTTGGCAAGGATCTTGTCATCCCGTCCCCCGGCAGCCTGCACCGCAATGGTGTAGATGCTGAGGAACTCCGACGGATGCGTCTTGCCGTCGTACTTCTCCGGTACGTCTGGCTTGAAGTTCTTCGTGCTGGGCCACTGGACTTGCCGCAGCTCACGAGTGAACACAGGGAAACCTACCGTGTACGGCAGATCGCCTGGTTCCCATGGCGCATGCATGTCAACAGAGGGCCCAGCACGCTTGTCAGATTGACGTCGCGCTTCTCTTCGGCGCTCGATGCGAGTTCGAGCGTCTTCTTGTTGTCGATCATGAAGAACTTGGCACTGATCGCGACGAGCTCGTGGATCCGACGATGCGGTGGCGTCGCTGTCGAGGTGGATCCGGCGAGTCGGCGATCTTGGCCTTCTGGGTGGTGATTGCATGGTAGTTGCACCTCCACCCGTTTCGTCGCCACCGGCTCACGCCCGGCAACCCTGCCGCGACGGCGACGCGCTCGGCCGCCGTGGAGTGTCGCCGTTGGCGTAGCCGATGAGACTCTGAATGGTGGCCCTCCATTCGTCGATCTTGTCCGACGTTGGAGGGTAATCTAGGAGCAGTTGAGCTCGCGCCAAAGCTTTTGTTGGAGTGGTGGGTGGCAGTGGCGGACGGCGCGAGGAGCGGGACGTGCTCGGACTTCTAACTATGTTAGACGGAGCAGTATCCCGTCCAGGCGACCGTGCCCCGCTCGTGCCAGCACGCTGGCGTGCATGCTGGTCTTGAGCGCCCTGAGATCCACCAGCTTGGTCTTGGCCTATCATGCGCATGGCACTGCGAGTGCCGTGACGCTGTTGGTCTTGCGCCTCCTGGGAGTGGCGCGGAACATGTACAGTCGCCGAGGTTTGTGCAGCCTTGTCCTTGGACCTAGCAGCATCATAAGCTTCCTCGTCGACGTCCATCCTTCCGCCGGCGTCCATTCCACCACCCGTTTGCTCCAACAGTGGCGGAAGTGACATGGACGGAGCGGCTGCCGCCGACGTCTTCTTCTTCGGTGGCATGTTGATGAAGGGAATGAAGATCTAGCTCGCGTGAACGCTGGATCAGGTTCACACAATCTCGACGCCCCCTACCTGGCGCGCCAAAGATGTCGGGGGAAACTGATCCACGAACACCTATGGGGCCGGCGGACCGAGCCCCTTTCGGTTCGGCGGGGGGGCGGAGATCGCACGAAGAGCAGATCGAGGCGAAGCACACGAGCAGTTTTACCCAGCTTCGGAGCTCTCCGGAGAGATAACACTCCTACTGCTGCTTGTTTGATTATCTTGTGTTCTTGCTCCAGAGAGAGAGCGTAGTGTTCTTCTGGGTTCCGAACTAGTCGAACCTCGCGAACCTCCGGGCCTCGTGAACCTCCGGGCCTCGCGAACCTCCGGGCCTCCCGACCCCCCTCTACGTTGCGCATGGGCCTCCTTTTATACGCTAAAGGGGTCACCGACAGGTGGCAACGCAGAGAAGGGCACAAATGTAAAAAGTGAGGTGGTTGGTACAGTTACTTGTACAGTGCACCCTACCTAACCCTGACGGCAGGGGACAAGGGCATTAAATGCCCGTCTGAGTCGCCCAAACAGTGCAGAAAAGGACCGTTAGGGGCGCCACCGTTCGCCACGATGGCGATCTTGTCAGCTTCGCATGCCACTGCGCACCGCTGGCTGCACAGCCTCCCACCACGCGTGCCCAGAGAGGCCCCCAGAGCGACACGTTGGTGGATGCGCTGGAGCGTGGGCACAGAGTGGCCGCCTGCCGCGGCAAGCGCCTTGCCGCTGCTGTTATCTTGTCGGGTCCGGAAGCTTGACGCTCACCGGGCCTCGAGGTACCTTGGTTGGTCTTCCCGGCAAGCTCCTCTTGCCGGGGTCTTGTTGCCTTGTCGGATCGCGTGGCGCGTCGCGGCAAGTTCCTTGGAGTGCCTTGGTTGGCCTTCCCGGCAAGCTCCTCTTGCCGGGGCCTTGTCTCCTGAGCTTAAATACTTTGTTCTTGAATGGCTCCAAGGGAACCACGGAGGATCTTGGCGTTAGCCCGGCAAGCCTTGCCGCGGGGTGCTGCAACTGCCCATGCACAAGTTCGGGGTACTAGGGTACCCCTATTCTAGTACACCGACATGTGCGTTTTTCAAAATTGCATTTAGGCCCCAAATAAATGTTCACCTTGTGCGGCTTGATTTTAGTAGCCCGGGAAAATTTATTCTGGGATTTTTGGAGTCTGTTTAGTATTTCTTTATTTTTCTTCTGCGCGTAATTATTTTAAAAAAATCGCACTGACCTACGGGCCGTGTCCGACCGGAACTCTGGCCCATGTAGGCTTTCTAAGCCGGGGGGAGCCCAGCCGAAGCCAGCCCGCCCGCGCCTCCAAAACCCTAGCGTGCCGCCCGACCCCGCCGACCCCGCCGCCGCACGCCGCCGCGCCGTCGCTGAAGCCGCCGCGTCGCCCCCTCGCCGACACGCCGCTCGAGGTTCGCCTCGAAATCCGTGCCGCCATTTTTTTTGAAAAAAATCGTTCGGTTTTTCCACCGGTTTTTTTAGTTTTGGTTTTCCTTTTTTTATTAGATCAGTTTTTTTGGTTTAGGTTAATTAGCGAACTTTCGTTCGTTAATCCGTTCATCGTTTTTCTTTTTCTCGGATTAAATCCGTGATTTTTCTGATCGCGATTCCTGATCCGATTTTCGTTTTAGTATAACTTTTCACTCGTTTATCGGAATCACGCGATTCAAGCGCCTGGAGTTTCGTCTCGAAACCCTCTATCTATTTAACCAACTTAAACAAGTTTTTGCTACTGTAAAAATTGCCTTAGATCCAGATTAGTAGAACAAAGTTGTTTTCCTTCGCCGTTTGACTTTCGTTGCTTCGTTTGATTTGAATCTTTTTGCCAACCGGAGTTCTTAAGTTGAACCTTCTGGTTAGATCTCTTATTTGAGTTTTACCTGTGCATTAGATGAGTGCTTATTGTATGCTTGTTTGTTTGTCTGTGATACAATACCCGGAGTGCGCCGCCTGTTACTTCGAATCTCTAGGTTTCGCGGATCATCAGCAAGGCAAGTAACACTTTGATCATACCTTTTCCTACTACCCAGTTTTATTGCATTAGATCAATCCTCAAACATTGCATGATTAGGATCTAATTAAATTGTGGGATGGGAAGTATTTGAGGTAGTACATATTACCTGTTTATTATTAAACCTTTGAGAGTTACTTCTACGTTTGCCTATTATGCCATGCTATGCTAGTAGACGTGGATTGGGTGAGTGATATCCATGACAAATGTGTGTTGTTAATTAATGGTTTATCTAAGGTGGCAACTTAAACACACATCTGGGTGGATTGAGGTACCTGGGTATTCCAAGATTTCCTGTTTCTTTTGGTCCGCCACCCAGGCTCAAAGGGATCATGAGATTTTTCATACTAGAAACTTCCGTGTGCAGCCACAAGCCATTATGGGCTCTGGCATAGTTGATTAAGTCGTGCGAACTCTTACAGGGTAGTCTAGCAGATGTAGGGGAAAGTAGGTGTAATGGTCTATCCATCGTAAGGTGCTAGCGCTTCTAAAAGACTATGTCTCGGTCATCCGTCTTCTCAAACACCATGTAGTGCGAGAAACCAAATGGAGGCGATCGAGTCTTGTGGGGAAATGTGCACAAACCTCTGCAGAGTGTATTAAACTAATCATGGTTAACCGTGTCCCTGGTTATGGACTTTTTGAGTATCTAGTACTTGGATTATCATGTGAATCTCAACATGTTACTCTAAAATTTAATTTTGTTGGGTTTTGTTAATGATGATGCTTAATTGGGATTGAGGATGGTGTCAACCATTCTCAATGTTTAACAACTACCATGATAGTTAAATAAATTTATTCCTTTGTAGTAGGGACAATTGGCTTTATGCAAAACTGTAACCATAGAGCTTTCCACCAGCCAAATATGCATATAGTATAGCTGTTTCATTCCATTACTCTCTACGTGTTACCTTGCCAGCATATTCCATGTGCTGACCCGTTTTGGGCTGCAACGTTAATGTTGCAGACTTTTCAGACGACGATTAAGGAGTTTTTAGGTCGCGGTTCTATACTCAATGATGCCGTTGGAGTTGATGGACTCACTTATCTTCCAAGCCTTCCGCTGTTATCATTATTAGATGGCCTTAAGCCATATTTACTGTAATAAGTTCTCTATTTAGACACTCGATGTAATAAGTGTGTGATTGCTACTCTGTTATAAATCCTCCGAGTACTGTGTGGTGTCAGCATTACTGATCCAGGGATGACACCGGAGCACAGAGATCAGACTGTTTGAGGTCTGGTCGCTACAGAGATGGTACCAGAGCACACGCTGACTGTAGGACACGACCACTAAGCTAAATACCTAGATCACTATTCACTCTTTTCTCTTCTGACCTCTCATCTTTTCTACTCTTTAGGATGGCGGATGCAAGGAACAAGTTCACGCAACCGGATGAAGATACACCCTTTGGACGTCACTTGAAGGAAGTCACTAGATACCTGAACATAGGAGTACCAAGCTTCACCGGAACCTACAACGCCACTTTACCTGAAGAAGAGCGCTGGATGATTCAAGTTCAAGTTCCAGGAAGGACGTTCATGCTAGTCACTGAGCCCATAGAGTTTTCTTTTGATGCACCAACTTGGAGTCTAGGATAGAGCATGGCAGCTCACATCGCCATGGGACGCATTGGAGAAGTCTACCGCAATAATCTCAAGGATACTATCTACCAGATTTGTGGGCGCCGAGATGAGCACTGGGAGATGATCAGCACCAAAAAGGATAGATCAATTGCAGCTTTTATCCAGGAGTTAAACCAGCACATTCGATGATAGGAGAACCAGATGTGCGCCGACATGATAGACCTGAAGAAGGCAAGGACAAGAATCAAGGAACTGGAGAAAGAACTCAAGGCTACACGTGAAGATTATGAAGAGGAAATTGAAGTACTAGTGGATAAGAATGCCGACCTAACAATGAAGTTAGCAATATTTATGGAGACCCTACACCAGTAGAAGAAGACGAAGAACCCAAGGAGATTAACCCGGAAGACTACATCATCATCGTCGACACCGACTCGGACCCAGATGATAGCGATGATGACTATGTTGATGAAGCTGGAGCAGATATCATGGAGTCTGCAACCGAAGAATATTTCTAGTAGACCACCTCATCAGTAGTAGTAGTCCACCATGTAAATATAGTAGACCGAGCACTTTTGCAATAGTTAGATCGATTGTATGCCCTTGTTTGATTGAAGGAAGTGAATTGTTTGCTTTTGCCTCATGTGCATATGGGTAGTGTTTTCTCTTTAGACCCCCTCTATTCTTACATCTCATCTTTTCTAAACCCTCAGATGCCTCCGAGATGTGACCCCGGATTTACCTTTCCACTGGAGCTCACCCAGTTGATCCAGCAGCAGAACACATTGATGCAGTTGCTAGTCCAGAATCAGAATCAGGGGAACAACAACAACCCACCACCACCACCACCACCACCTGTTGATCACTTAGCCCATTTTCTTAGGCTGAATCCGCCGGTGTTTTCCAGTAGCACCGAGCCGATAGTAGCAGATGATTGGCTCCGCAAGACAGCTAGAGAGTTGACCACAACAGGATGCACATATGCGGAGAAGGTGAAGTTTGCCGCACATCAGCTTGAAGCACCCGCAGCATCATGGTGGGAGAATTTAACGGCCACTTTCCCTGTCGACACTGTCACATGGGACCAGTTTCAGCAGGCCTTTCGTACTGCCCATGTTTCAGAAGGAGCTATGGCCATGAAGAAGCGTGAGTTTCGCAACTTGCACCAAGGAGGACGGACAGTTGGCCAATATGTGGAGGACTTCAGTAAATTAGCACGTTATGCCCCAGATGACGTTGCTACAGATGCAGCCAAGCAGGAGAAGTTTCTGGAAGGACTGAATGATGAGTTGAGCATGCAATTGATTGTAGCAACCTTCAACAACTACCAGGAGTTGGTAGACCGTGCTCTTATGATTGAAGGCAAGCAACAGCAAATTGAGAATCGCAAGAGGAAGTATGGACAAGGAAAGTACAATTCAGGAGCTCAGCAGAAGCCACGTTTTACCCCTAGACCGGGAGGACATTTTCAGCATACCCATGGAGGAGGTATCTCACACAATCACAATGGCACCAAGAATGGGAATGGGAATGGAGGAAGCAATGTCCAGAATCGCACCAACCCATCAACCCCAGTCAAGAAGGACCTGAGCCAAGTCACTTGCTTTAAGTGTCAGAAGATCGGACATTATGCCAATGAATGTCCTGAAGGCCAGAATGGCAATGAAAGTTCTGGGAAGAAGCCGAACCCTTTCAATAGGGGATAGGTGAACCACGTTAACGTGGAGGAGGTTGAAGAGCAGCCGGATGCAGTAATGGGTAAGTTTTTGGTTAAGTCATTTACTGCACTCGTTCTTTTTGATACTGGTGCATCGCATTCATAAATATCAAAGGGATTTGTGGATAAGTATAACCTGCCCACTAAGGTTCTTAGAACACCTATGCTAGTAAGCTCACCAGGAGCGGAGTATATGGCTAGTCAAGGGTGTTTTCAAGTGCCATTGAGTATAGGTAGGCATGTGTTTCCCTCGGATTTAATCATTTTGGAATCACAAGGATTAGATGTAATTCTGGGTATGGATTGGCTGTCGATGTACGGAGGAAACATTGATTGCGCCAGTAAGACAATTTTGCTTACTACCCCAGAAGGGAGAAGGATCAAGTATGTATCCCGGCATGTGCCAAAAGGGACTCAAGTAAATTGTTTAACAGGAGTTGTGCAGGAGGAAGTACCAGTGGTAAGGGATTTCCCTGAAGTATTTCCAGAGGAGTTATCAGGCATGCCTCCGGATAGAGATATTGAGTTTTTGATTGAGCTATTGCCAGGTAGAGGGACAATATCAAAGAGACCGTACAGGATGCCTGCAAAGGATTTGGTGGAAATTAAGAAGCACATTAAAGAGTTACTGGATAAGGGATATATTCGCCCAAGTTCTTCGCCTTGGGGATCGCCCGTACTTCTAGTGGAGAAGAAGGATGGATCGTTAAGGATGGTTGTTGATTATCGAGGATTGAATGAAGTAACCATCAAGAACAAGTACCCACTACCAATGATCAATGATCTATTTGATCGATTGCATGGAGCTAAGGTATTTTCCAAGATCGATCTGCGATCAGGATACCACCAGTTGAAGATTCGGAACAGGATATACCCAAAACGGCTTTTACCACCAGGTATGGGTTGTACGAGTATACCGTTATGTCATTTGGTATGACTAATGCACCTGCCTATTTTATAAACATGATGAACAAAGTGTTTATGGAGTTCTTGGATAAGTTCGTCGTAGTGTTCATTGATCATATCCTGGTTTACTCGAAGAATGAAGAGGAGCATAAGGAGCATTTGCGTTTGGTACTTGGTAAGCTCAGAGAACATCAGTTGTATGCCAAGTTCAGCAAATGTGAGTTTTGGTTGAAGGAAGTAGGATTCCTTGGACACGTTATATCCGGAGAAGGAATAGCAGTAGATCCCACTAAAGTTGATACCGTGACCAAGTGGGAAGCACCAACCACGGTTGGAGAGATACGGAGTTTTCTTGGACTCACAGGATACTACCGGAGATTCATTGAGAATTTCTCCAAGATTGCAAAACCTATGACGGAGTTATTAAAGAAGGATACCAAGTTCATATGGACTGAGGAATGTGAGGCTAGTTTCCAGGAATTGAAGAAACGCTTGGTTACTTCACCAGTGTTGATTTTGCCAGATCAGACCAAGGACTATGAGGTGTATTGTGACGCTTCACGTCGAGGACTTGGAGCAGTGCTTATGCAGGAAGGGAG